>NC_142514.1:156098906-156403437 GCF_057876585.1 Rhinolophus sinicus | reverse complement strand
ACTAGAAATGAAAGCTCCTGAAAGTAAAGTTAGAAAGGATAGCATCAGGTCATGGTCCAGGTTAACGCAATGCTAATGAGGAAGTTTGGTAAGATGGCTACTGTATGAATATTTTTTGAATTAGGACTTTTAGTGACAGCAACACCATCAGCGACAATCAAAAGTGTAAAGGTAGCCAAATACTAAATTTTTAGGGAGGGGGAGAAAGGGGAACTTATTTTTGAGTCTATCTCAGACATTCTGGGGTTTCTTAATTACTGTAGAAACTGTTCAAGAAGATAGCTAGCTAACTCTATGACTAAATGTGTCAGCATACTGTCAGTTCTCCATTACCATGTTCTTTTACCTCTCATGCATCATATTTTTCTTATCGAATATATGCCCATATGAAATGTTGCATGAGTTGCCATTTTGTTTCAAAATGACAACATATAAATCAGTTCTACAATGAATAGTGTTGCTCTTTGGGAGCCTGCTTTAAAAGTTATTAGGGGGTGAAATACATAAAGAAGTTAATGACACAATATATCAAACTGTGGCATTGAAAATGAGACCTAACTTCCTTAGGTCATTAAATTCCAACAAAGGTACCATTTTCTTATCTCTTTCTAACTTATATCACTGCCATATGTTACTGGCTGCCATCCAATGGAAAGGTGATCCTGTTTCTTTCAAAAGTGCACAGGTCTGTACTCTATGTCAGCAACCATATCTTTGAAAATAGATGCTTGACTTTTACCATTCATGGGCAAACTGTATCTTTGGTTTGACTGAGAAAATGGGCTCCTGTGGTGTCGTGTGGGGTGGCCTGTGGGGTCTCTGCTCCCACTCCCCACATAAGAACGCAGGACATGGTGAGGCCAAAAAGGAACACCCACGGAGCCATAGGTAGGGGTGTCATACTACTATATTCTCGCTGGCGGCTAGGTTGGAGACACAGGAAGCAGGAAATACAGGAAGCAGGAGCCACACTGTTTGCAACTGTGGGGGCAGAGCCCCAGAAAGTAGTTTCCAGGCTCTCGGCCTCACATAGAAAGGTGTTGGCTCAGGTAGTAAATGGCCAACTGTGATTGCATGGCCATCAGCTGTGGCTAGTTGGCCGTCAGCTGTAACCAGTGAGCCATTGGCCACTAATATAACTGCTGTGGCTACGCTAGCAGAGAGAGGAGAAGAGAGAGAAAATGGGGGCTGGCAAGAAGATGGCGGCTGGGCTGGCAAGCGTGGATGGCGGTTTGCGGACAGTGTGGATCCAGCCTCCAGTGAGAGTATAGTGCCGCCAGAGAGAATATAGTGGTATGACTCCCCTACCTATGGCTCCGTGGGTGTTCCTTTTTGGCCTCACCATGTCCTGCGTTCTTGTATGGGGAGCGGGAGCAGAGACCCCGCAGGCCTCCCTGCACGACAGCAACCCTCACTGCGCCGCTTGCAGACTCAGTCACCATCTTCTTGCAAGCCCCCATTTTCTGCTAGTGTAGCCACAGCAGTTATATTAGTGGCCAATGGCTCACTGGTTACAGCTGACAGCCAACTAGCCACAGCTGATGGCCATGCAATCACAGTTGATGGCCATTTACTACCCGAGTGAGCACCTCTCCACGTGAGGCCAAGAGCCTGGAATCTGCACTCCTGGCTCTGTCCCCACAACATTCCTCTCCAGTCCTTCCCCTGTGCTATTCCATTTTCCAAACTTCCTCTTCCCTTTGAGTTATGGGTGATTGGATTAAAGGGAGTAACCCGTAGAAGACTAGAAGGTGAGAGAAGGAAAGAAGCCAAGGTGTTTCTCTTGTCTCTTCGCCTTGAGCAATATCCTCAGTAATGCCTGTATCTTTTCTGTGACTCCCACTGTCACCAGGCAAGCTTGCTTTTTGTGGTCCCTGTTCCAACATGGCAGCCCCCACCTTGTTTCTAGCTTCTTCTGGTGAACCCTGGTTTGTGGCTACTAGTATCTTACTTGAAAAGTCAACACTGAAGCACTTTTCCCCCATTTTTAACTTCCAAATTGGATTATCAAATGCTTTTCCCTACTCATTGTTTTATTGTTCCAATATTGACAAAACTTGGCCCCTGCTTCTCTCTTCGAATGTGCTCCTTGCCATTTCCCTCTACCTCCCATTTCACAATTGTATCCCTGGAGTATGGAACGACCTATAGATGCCACCATATCACTGTTAGGCAAAGTGGTTTCTGGTGCTTGACTCCATCAATGCTAGCTTAAGCAAATTGCTCTCAGTGAATGCCAGTTCACACTGAGAGGGGTGGGGCCATATTCCCTGAAAGGAATATTCTTGCAGAGATAAGTAGGTCCATTGAGTTGTTCATTGCTTTGGAGTATACAGCTCTTAACAAAAATGTGCCACTTGGCTTGTCTGTGCTGCAGCCCAAGACTCTGCTTCTGTCTGCAGTTCCCTTAACAAACTCTGTTTAATTTGGAGTTGCCAGCCTCTTTCTTCGTTATCTTGACCCCATTCTCCTATAGAGGTCACAATTCCAGAACACCTTGGGAAATTTCCCCAAGGATCACTCCATGAATTTTCTAATGTTGTTGTCATCTCCTAGAACACTATTTACTGCAGTCTTCTCTTGGATGTTTTCATCTCAATTCAGTTTTCCCAGACCACTTTTCCCCTAAAATGATGGGTTAGATGCTCATCTTTTTTAATCCCTTGGCATCTTATGTTGGCCTCAATCACAGCGCTTAGCACATTGCTTTTAGTCTACAATCACTTACAATTAATTCATAGGCTGTAACCACTTACAAACTTTTAGCTCATCAAGGACAAGAACCAATATTATTTCATTATTTTCCTTCCTTTATTAACAGGCAGTTTATAACAGATAATTTTTGGCTGAAAACCAGGACAAAACATGTGTTCCAAAAATTTTAGCCCCAGGGTTTCAATGTATAATTTTATCCTATAATCTAAATAATTTAAGCAGTTGTTTTTGTTTTTTTGTGTGTTTGATTTGTTTTGTGTTTCCTTAAATTATCAAGATCATTATATCTGGAAAGGATAATTACAGCATTTTATGCCAATTTTTAAATACTATGTGAGTTGCTTCCTTTCCCTAAAAACAACATGATAATGTCTATACTTTATCTCAATTCTATCCCTGGGAAAGAACAGTCATTTGTTGATTCCTTCTTTGCCTTATGGCAATGAGTATTAGAATCTGGGTGGGATAGGAAATGACTCACCTGTTTTAGTCACTCACTGGGCCCTCTTTCAGCAAGGCTTCATTCTGAACACCTGTTTTTTTTTTTGTTTGTTTGTTTGTTTTTAAATATCCCCATGGAATTCAGTTCAGGCTTGGATGCTCAGTAAATACTGACTGATCTGGCTTGATTGGATAATGCTAATAGAGACCACTTGACAGCTCTTGTGATCATAAACACATGTTGGGAACTGGGAGCAGATTTGCTGAAGCCACCAAAATTTGAGTCAATCTACTCAAAGTCTTCTACATAGTTTGAAAAGCTCTTTTTGTCCTTTATGATTTGAAAAGTATCACCAAGTGTGTTGTTTCTTCAGAAATTCCCTCAATTTCTTAACTCTGCAGAGGAATAGAGTACCCTTCATGTAGCTTTAAAGGTAAAATGTTTCCTTCCTTGCAGGTTTTCCAAGGGAAACAATACCCAGCCTTTCAACAGCATATTTGTCAGATCAAATGACTTCAAATTACCCTACTACTCTTTACCATTGGATTTTTGGTCCTTCGGCCAGTAGGTAATCATTTCCAATCATTACCTACTTGCTCGTAACTGAATATCTATAATGCTCCCCTTTATCATGTGCCACTTCCCTGCATAGCCTGGCAGCAGAATTCAAGTGCTGAGCATTTGTAGGATTTACCCGGCTTGTTAGCAGTTTGTCATCTTTTTAGAATTGTTTTCCCCCCTCAAAGCAACTTCATATCCTTGGAGGGGAAAAAACAAATTGGATAAGCTCTATATTTTCTTGATGGCTCATCAGTACAGCTACGATGTTTTGAACTCTAAAGAGGAGCATGACCAGCTATTTATGTAGTTGCCTACAAGGATGAGGCAAGAGTGGGCAGGGCATCAGAAGGGGTCAACATGATAAAAAGCATCAAAGACAATTCTCCTAATAATAGCTTTTATTCAGTGAGGGTATGCAAAGTTTATGAACTTCATAATGTGTTTCTTAACTTTATAAAAACCCTCAAGGTATGTGGTATTAAAGTCTTTTTTAAGAAAATACACAAGGATGCTGCTATTTAGGCAGAATAGTATAATAACTTGTTCACAGTCAACTCATCTGAGTCATAAAACTGGGCTTCAAACCCAGATCTGTCTGGCTCCAAGACAAGTGCTCTTTCCTCCTTAACTTGTGTCTTACAGGTAGTTTGTTCTCATTCTTCTTCCACTTGCCACTTTGTTCTCCATGTCTGTGGTGCTGGTAGCTTCATTCAAATGCCTCACTGGGTTAATAACATTATGTAAGTTTCAGGTATACAGTTCTATAATACAGCATTTGTGTACTGCACTGTGTGCTCACCTCCCAGTTTACTCTCCTTCAAATCATGTTCTGTGACCTAATCTCCATGCTCCCAACTTTCCTGTTAGACACCTCTTATATTAAAACTATGCAAAATATCTGGCCAAGTGTCAGAAAACCCTCCTACAAACCTGCTGTTTGCCCTCATTGTGCTTCTGGGTCTTCAGGACTGTGGGACTAGTCTGGTTCCAAGGACAATCTGACACCACCACCACCACTCACTGCTTGTACCCTGCTTCTTACCATACAATTCCATTAAAACAGCTCACATGGTTTTTGTCCTAAATATTAGCAAATGAATGCCCAGCCTCAGGAGTTTTTATCCAGCAATGTTTATCAGTGTAATGCTGTGCATTGTATCCCTTTATCTGGGAATTTCATCCCTTTCCTCTGAATGTCTGTAATATTTTTTTCTGTACCTTGCTGTATTCATTATTTTTTTACCCAAATAATACTGTCAAAAATAGGCATTCAATAAAATAGCTATTCGATACCTAACATAAAATAAGTGCATAAATGATTGAAGGAATACACATGAACTATAGGCAATTGGTTTCTTTACATTGAAAAGAGTTCTTTGAACCAAGACGTGTACATGTGCTTGTGGGGGACATTCTCAGGACAACTGCCACAATTCCCTGTTTTTTGTTTTGGGCTGCAAAGCTTGAGTCAAATACACTGACTTGTTATATCAGTTTTTAAGCTTCCCCATACTGTCTGTTACACCCTTTGGCAATTTTGTGGGCTGTTCACAAAGACCAGTCAAATCTTTTTCTTTTTCTTTTTTTTTTTTTGGTCTGAGTTCCTCAGCTTCCTTCTTAAATTTTGTCTTTCTCAAAATATGTCATTTTTTACTGCTTCAGACAGTGCACATTTTTAGTAGTTTTGCCCATTGTGGAGTGAGAGTGATTTCTGATATTTTCTAAGATTGCTATGTAAAGTGACTAGAAAGATAAATCTCCCCACTAAAAGCAGTATGATTGAACCATCTAGATCCAGACTAAAGAGGCAGATGATGAACAAGCTTCTGCCAGCAGTGGACAGCAGGATGCATTTCACAGCTCACAATGCAACTCTACTCATAAAAACAAATGAAGAGTCATGGGACTGCAGAAAAACAGCAGTGGGATGGTTGCAGACAGCTGAATGTAATTACCCGCCTTACCCAGAATGAGAAAGTGAAAATTAACAGCTGTTTACAATGGGGCGAGAGGGCACTTCTAGTCATGCATGTGCCAGGCACACACTTTTTTAAAAAAAAAATCAGTAGCAGCATAGCAAAGTCCTACTGAGAATTACAGTAAGAATGGAGGTCCTACAAGAACCAGAATGAATCTTGGCTCCTGTGCAATGCGGTCCAACCACACAGTCTGACATAAAAGATATGCTTTAACGTTTACTCATGCTACCTGATTCTCAGTGCCCGCTCTTCTCTAGTCTAGCTATTTCATTTCCCTGTCCTTATTCTGGGAAAACCCAGATTATGAACGCATAATCCTTCAAGACAACTATAAGATTTCCTCTTTAAATCTTTCTCCGTTACTCCATATAGATTATTAGCTTTAGAATCACAGAGCCTCTACTCAGAACTGTGTGTTATAAGGCAAGGTCATGTCTTCTTTTCCTCATCAGTAAAATATTGATCATTATCCCCAACTTTCAGGAATAGTTTAAATATGAAATGAGACATTTGTGTAATGCTTACTGTAGTTTTTGTCAGGTAGCAGGTTAATTCCATATTAGTTCTCTTGTCTCAGCTCCAAATATATAGAGCCTGGGTGAGTTGCTCATTAAACATTGATTTCATAATTAATTGAAGTGGATTTGTTAACTCATAGGCAACTTGAAGCACAAATTGCCCACATTTCTTCAAAATGCCCAGAGGTAGATTCTTTCAAACTACTTTTGAATGAAATAAAAGTAGGAATGTGTGATAAACTATAGTGATTGTAATTTAATGAACTTCACTGCACAATCAAGTCATGATATTGATATGCTATAGCAGCCACCAGGTATTCTAGGGAGATTTATTCTTATCTTGATGGGCAAAGAGATATTTGCAGTACATTTTCATACATAAGGCTTAAAGAGCATTAGTCTCAAGCTTTTGCTGGAATACTGTCAAGTGTGAGGAGGAAACTGAAACTGACTTACACAAGAGAATTAATGAAGTTTTTAGGGTTGGCTTGAAATTCCAGATAAATATCTGATGGGCTGTATGTATGCATTTATTTTATTTACTTATTTATTTATTTACTTATATGGTCAGGATCTTCCTTAAAAAGAGGAGCATTTAGCTCACATTTCTACTTCTGAATTTTTGCAACGTCAGTGATGAATTGTGAATGGACACCAAGTACTGTCCAAGTACTGTTGACTAAAGTATCTTGTATGAAAATGAAGCAGCAATGACCTCATTACCCCCTCTTTATTTTTTATAATTGCCTTCTTAATTCTATCCATAGTTTTAACTCTTTAAGACCTTAAATTTAAGATTCTCTGGAAAATAATCCTGGAATATAGAAGTCCTAGTCTATGGTTCTTTTATAAACTTTGGATGCGAGGGCATCTTCTCTATATGGGAGTCACAACTACACAGGCATGTATCTACTTTAGTGCATAAAAATGGAGGAATAAAGGGATTATTATTCATAAAGGGATTAAATCAAGATTTTTTTTAGATTGTTTTACTAATCAATCAAGATGTAGTAAACCAACTGGTGGCCCCCCAAAAGTTATGTTCACACCCTAAATTAGCCCCAGATTTTATGAATGTTATCTCATTTGGAAAAAGGGTCTTTGAGGATTTAATTAAGTTAATGGTTTTGAAATGAGATCATCTTGGATTATTGGGTGGACTTTTATCTGATGACAAGTGTCCCTATAAAAGACACATGAAATAGAGGAACACAGAGAAAAAGAGGAGGCAGAGGCCCTGGAGACAGAGATTGAAGTGTTGTGGCCAAAAACCAAGAACCAAATATGTGACGGGCCAGCCGCCACGAGTCGATCAGTACCTGAATGGGGGAGTGGGAATGAAATAAAAGACACACACACATGCTAATGCGGCCGGTCTTCAGTCATGCTGAAGCCCTGAGTTTATTATCTCTAACCAATATATACAGTTTGAGTACGCGCAGTTAAACGAAGAAGATATGCATTATCTCAGCGAAAGTAAATCTTTCCAGCCTCAACTTTACTTTGACATAGAAGATACAAGGTCACTGAAACTCACAAAAGTAAATATCTCAAGGAGACAGAACCTACCAATTGTCCAGAAAGCCCTTAGTCTTCTGTGTCCGGGAACTGGCCGTTTCCACCACATTCCTCAGCAGCCGTTAGGCGCCTCTCAGATAAGGCAGAGGCAATGTTATGGGGGCAGAAACCGAGCCAGTCTGCAAGGTTCAGGGTTGCAAGAAACCATGGCTCCCCACACAAATAGAGCCATCTGCAGCTGGAAAAGGCAGGAAGGATTTTCCCCAGAGCTTTTGGAGTAAGATGGCCCTACTGACACTTTGATTTCAGACTTTGGCCTCTAAACTGTAAGAACACAAATTTCTGTTGTTTTACCATACCAGGTTTGTGAAAATTTGTTACAGCACCCACAGGAGTCTAATACACAAGGATAATTTTAATTCTGATTCACTCCAATATAATATGGGGTCCCTTTTTACTCTCTTGAATTGCAAAAAGTTTCAAGTCTGCTTTATTTGTATTTATTCTCTACATTTTTTTCCTTCTCTACTGAATAACAGAAGGGAATGACAAGCATTCCTTTCTTGGATGTATTGCAGCTGCCAAGATGCTCTGCCATTGTTAATGAGAAGGTATTGTGTTTCCCTTTCTGCATCTCTGCAGATGACACTCAGTGCACTTCTCAGCAAGTCATATGCTTTCTGTTGTGTTGTCCTACCTGCACTTCCCTGGTCTGGTGATTTTATCTGGTTGTGAATCAGAGTGAGGTTGGAACAGGAAAAAATCCTGGGTCCAGCTGTCTTGTTCTTCCAGCAAGCTGTCATGTAATATTTAATCATCTTTAGTACACTTGTGTGAATTAATGCTTATCTGTTGCCTGGGCAATGAGCAGTTTTGGTAAAGAATAAGACCTTACAATTTTAAGCCTTCTTTATGAGTACTTTCTATGAACATGCCATTTATTTAAGAAATGGAAATATTTATAGTGACTGATGATGACTTCTAAAGGTTAGGTAGGATGCTGATGTTTCACTCATCTAAGAAGCACGGGCTCTAGTTCCAGTAGAATTAAACTAATCAATAGAAATATCAACATGCATGCTTTGCAGAAACACAGAACATACTGAGGAAATTCTGGGGTTTAGGCACCAATAAATTCCATATGATTGAAGTTAATGATACATGGGAGGTAGAGGGTAGGATGTGAAGAAAAGTGATTGATTTATTGACCTATAAATTCTGAAGGGGTATTAGATAACTTCCAGAGTTTTCTGGGCTTCTAAACCAGAGGTCTGTGACAAATTGATTCCATGGGTCACATCAATCCACAGACATGTTTTGTATGCCCTGAATTTATTCTTTTAAACTTGAATACAGAATTTAAGACTCCTAGTATCACACATTAAGATCCAAATTTATGGCTTCTCTTATAAAATGGAAAAGTCTGGGAGTACTGGGCCAACATTCTCAACTGGCAACAATTGGCTGGCAATCTACGGAGACCTAAGAGATACGCACTATATATGTCACTGCAATTTTCATGATTCCCTCCATCTTACTCTGCATACTTCTTTAAATTACATTGTCCCTTATAGCATTTGATATTTTAAAATCTGTTTAAAGCCTTTGCAACTCTGATTTCTAGTTTAGTGATTTATTCTTTTAATAAGTCATTTTCATATTTTATATGTGAAATTATCTAAGAAAAGTTCTTCCCGGGGAGTGCCTGATCCGCAGCAGAATCATTTAGCTCTGTTCCTAATCGTGATTGAAGACAATACTTCACCATTTTTAAACATTATGGCACGTAGGACCCCATATTTTTGTTCTATTGCCACAAGTTTGTTTTCTAGATTGCTAATCTGTTCTTCTGTATTAACTAAGCTGCTATGGATTCCTTCTAACGTATTTTTTATTTCAGTTATTGTATGCTTCATCTATGATTGGTTCTTTATTATATCTTCTCACTCTGTTGAATTTCTCTCTGAATTCCTCTATTCTACTTTCAAGTTTGTGGAACATCCCTGTGATTCTTTCTTTGAGTTCTTTATCAGGCAAATTACTTATCTCCGTTTCATTAGAGATTTTTCTCTAGGGTTTTTTTCTTATTCTTTCATCTGGGGCATATTCTTCTCCTTCCCCATTTTGTTTGACTTTCTGTGTTTGTTCCTATGAGTTAGGTGAAATAGTTCTCTCTCCAAACCTTGAAAAATTGGTCTTGCGTAGAAGTGAGCTCTGTGCAGACTGTTTCTCAGATGGCTTTGTCAAGCTGGTTGGAGTCAGGGCAGGGGCGTGCAGTAGTACCTTGTGTGCTGTCTGGCCAGAAGGAGCAGGTTCTGAGTGAGGCATCCTGGTGTAACTGTGTGTGCATTAGCTCCCCATTGTGCTAGCTGTCCGTAGTCAGGATGGAAATGCTGTGGGAGCCTGATGTGTGCTCAGTTCCTTGCCCTTCTGATCCAGGTAGGACAGCCCTGTGTGAATGCATAGCAGCATCCCACTCCAGAGAAGGCAGCCCTATGTGTGGGTACCTAGTATCCTGCAAGTTCTGCATTTTCCAGGTGGGGCAGCCCTGTGTGCATGCAGCCCAGTGGGTGTGAGCAGCTGCACCCTGTTGTACCTGCTGGACCGATTTCCAGGAGGGGCCCTTTGTGGGCACACTATGGTTCCTTCTGGACCTAGCTACAGGAGGGGAGGCTGGGGACGTACTGCAGCAAGCTTACAGGTTTGCCAGCGCACCTGGATAAAGCTCCCACCCACTATTCTAGTGCAGGAGTAATGTAAGCAATGGTACTCACAGGTTCCTTTGGTCCTAGAGAGTTCCCTCAGCTCCCAGGGGCTCTCACAGTTCCCCGACCTTCACTATGTGGTCTCTTTTGTTTGTTGTGCAGAAGCTGTTCAATTGTCCCCCAGTTGTCTCTCATGAGTTGCTCTAAATATGGATATCTATTTGATGTGTTCTTGGGAAGGGGCGACCTCAGCATCTTGTCACCAACTTGGACGTGCTTCCAATTATTTACTTTCTTGAAGCAATAGTGCTAAAATAGTAAAATATTGTGTCAGTGTCCCTTTAAAGTTGAGCATTTTGTTATCATGTGAGATTGACATACTAACTACCAATAAATCTAGGTAAATTTGCATTTCTACACGTTTAAATATTTCTATTTGGCTTTTCAGTTCCTGAAGTATTGATTTCCCTCAATAACAAATTATTAAAAAAAAATTTTAACAACATCAAGTATTAAAAAGTTGCTGCAAATTAGGTTAACTTCATTTTTCTGCTAATCTAATTATTTCTTTATCAAAAGTTTTGTGTTACATAGTGGGCACCACCTTGGAGAGTTGACTACCACGTTCTATTTTGTTGTTGTAATGGTGGTGGATGTTATGTTCTTGGATTAATCAAACAGATTCTCCTCTTCCTCAGTGTTCCATCACCACTGTTTGAAGCTGTAACACAAGATGACATCACAGTCATGAACCACAGAATTGATTCCAATGTACACAAACCAAGAAATCAAATCAGGATACCGCACAGACATCACATTGACTTAAAGACCCAGTTTCTGATAAATGCTCCTTGAATTTATTTCTGGGCATGGCACACATCTCCTTTTTATTGCTTTGTGATAACCTAATATAAATCTTAAGTTTCTAATGGAAAAAAACGTTTTCGTCTCATATTTTTCCTGGGTATATAACAAGATTTTTATAATGTTTGTTAGTAATTAAATATGGAATAATTGATAACTAAAAAATAATCGATTGTATAAATATGTGAGTGAATGAAAACGTGGGTAAACAAATAATACTACCTCCTTCTTTAATAACTTCCCATTGATCTCAGAATGAAAATGTGACTGCGACGTTCCCATGATTGCCTGCAACATCTCACTCCAGCCTACCTGTCCAACCTCATCTCATGTCATTCTCTCCTTCATTTATTGACCCCTGGCTCCACTCATGACCTTCAAAACCCCAAGCCTTTTCCACACTCAAGCCCTTTGCATTTATTCTTTATTTACTCCTACGTATTTATTTCTGGAAAAATATTCCCACAGCACTTTGCATGTATCACTCCTCATTCTCCATATCTCAACTTGCTTATCACCACCTTAGAGAGGTCATCCTTGATCACCTCACCCTTGATCACCCTATCTGGAGTGGGCTTCTTCAGCTCCCCTCCAATTTATTACTTTGCATTTCTTTTTCCTGGTACTCAGATAATCTATAGCTATATCACTCATTTAACTATTTTCTAGCTAATTGTCAATCTTTTCCATGTGAAGCTGCAAATGCCATAAAGATAGAGACCAATTTTGTCTATTTATTCTATATTTGTGAGCCTATTACATTCACATTAAATTAATGAAAGATAAATGGGTGAATGAAGAAAGATACCAGAAAACAGACTATATGCAGGATTGCCTTTCAATGTGAGATTTCATTGTATGTATTCTGAAGTGTGATGGGATGTGTGTGTGTGTGTGTGTGTGTATCTTCAGAAAAGGAGTTATTAGGTTTTTAATTTTCATTTAGTTATTTTCCTATAAAGCCTGAGATTGGGTGATTGGGTAAATGGCTTGCTGTTATTGTGGGTTTAGATATGCTGTTTGGGCTTTTAATCTGAACATTTCTCAGTTCCTATTATCATTTTCGTAAAGCAATATCACAATCAGGAGGGATATGTAACAAAGAGACAATAACAGGTATTATACTACCTATGATTGTCTTTTAATATTATCCACTAAGAAGTAAGAAAAGCTCACTTGAAATTGAAATGTGAAAAACCTTTGGAATCATTAGAAGAATGGCATAGGGGAAAACTGGATTGGGTGGTAGTTTTAGGTCTATGAGTAACTAGTTACAAATTTTGGGCAAGTCACTTAACCTCTCTGAGTGTTGGCTCTATTTGTAAAAGTGAAGGTGAGGCATTAGCTCAATAACTTTCAGGCTGTGCTCTATTGGAGTCTGTGAGTTGTGGTGGGCTATGTAAAGGGACTCCAGTTCTCCAACCTCTGCTCCAAACAGAGAAACTCTGCTGTAATCTGATTTTTATATTGGAGCACTGAATATTTTTTTATTTTAAAACAGGTATTAATTGCTTAAGAACATTTGAAAGTCAATAGAGTTGATTATTTCACTATAGTCCATGATAACTTTGTGATAGTATAAAAAATTATTTCAATTTTTTACAAAATTAATCAAAACCCTGCTCTATGCGAGGCTCTATGCTAGATGCCAGGAGAAGAAGGTTATACATACCCTAGCCTATGGCCTATTGAAACCATAATAAAAGGCAAATATATATTAAAATTTCATAATAATGACGTAATCACTGTATAAAGCTCAGAAGAGGGGAAGCTATGGGACATATTAAGATATATTAATTATGGATAATTTATACATACATTGTAAATTGCATACATTATATATTATATGCTACTTATGTATGACATATATTAATATAAAATATGCACATATATTTCATATGTAACCTAGAGGGAAAGAATGAGGCATAATTTATATTTAATAAATGTGTCTAGTTAATATATAGAACTTTCATCTCCCCTCGTATTCTAGTCTCTTGAATCATAATGCTTTCACACTACCAATAATTGGAGAGTAGCTCCATAATTGCTTTTCTATTTATTATTGTTTCTTACCACTGTGTATGTTATCATCTTTACATTTGTGATGGTGCAGGCAATAGTTAAGATCTGTAAGGAGACAGATCTGTCAGATACCACTTTGGTTCATTAAATTGATGTCATTCTACACTGCAAGTTATAGCGTAAGATTTAAGCAGATTCCATCAGGAAATTTACCACATTTTTATTTTTTTTAAGTAACTCTTTTTCTCAATTTCTGGATCAAGAAAGTATTTCAGACAGTAATTTGTTCCAATAGGATCTCCTAATGGATTCAAAGATTATCAGCGCCTTCAAAAAGCCCACATAATGGTGATCTTTAAGAACTGTTTTGTTCATCATATTTCCTCAGAAGAGCTTAGCAGAATATCTCATTTATAAAATACTCAATTTTTAATAAGAACATGTAATCAATTATGTTATACGAAGTAAACCCCTTATTGATAGGAGCTGTCAGTAGTTTAACTTGTGCTGCTAAATATCGATAACATTTTGTCATCACATTAGCACTGATTAATTTTACCCACCCAGGTCTAAAATGAAAAGAAGAAGACACTGAGTCTTATGACTGCAGTTGTAAAACAGGAATATTTTAGGATAAGCCATCAGTGCTAGAGGATTTGCAATAATGAATGAATGAATGTACACAAATTCAAAGAAAACCGTTACATTTTAAAAATTCCTTGGAAAAAGTAGAAATGCATATTCTAATCTACCCACTAGTATTCAGTCCAGTGTCTATACCAGAGTTTGCCAAACTTTTCCCGTAGAGGACAAGATGGTAATATTTTTGGTTTTGGGAGCCATGTGGCCTGTGTTGGAACTGCTCAATTCTGCGGTTCTACCTCTTCAGCTGTAGACAACATGTAAATGCATGGGCACTGCTCTGTTCAATGAAATAGAAGTGCTGAATTTAACACAAGAGACCAAAATTTGCCAACTATTGACCTATACGGTCATAAATGATACTTATAAATATCTGTTTTTCTAATGAACATTGAAAGGTATTTTTTTTTTTAGTGGTGTCATCAATATTTTCAAAAGAATCATTTCCAAATTCTCAAATTTGTTTAATAGATGTGTTTAGTTAATATATAGAAATTTCATCAAGATTACATTTAAAGCATTAAAATAAAATGGAGATATGTTCTAATTTACCACACTAGCAGCAGTTGTCAAATACAGTATTTAAGATCCTATTATCATAATTTAACACATGAAATTGATTTCATGTAGTGAACTCCATCTTCACAAAAAATATTGAGTATCACCTCTTTTGGACAAATATCAATGAATGATGGTGATCTGAGTTTGTAATATTTTTATTAATAATTTTATTAATATTTGGAATTTAAAATATTTCATGATGACTGACTTAACAAGTTAATTATTTCTTAATATTGGGAAAGTGAATAAAAATTCATGAACCAACTTAATTCAGAATAATGATAAATTTACAAGTCTTAGGTAAATTTATAAGACTTCAGGTCTTATATTCAAGTGTATTACAAAACACTAAGATATGACGAACCTGAAACTGCAACCTAAGTTTGAAGTCTCAGTTCAGGGAAAATGTCATTTGCACAATTTATTCATTTTGTATAACACAATAATTGCCTATTCTTAAAAGTATGGTAGTGTCTCAATTAAAACATTCACTGTGATGAAACAATTGCTGAGCATATAAATAGCTTTTCTTATTTTAATTAAATTGATTGGGGTAACACTGGTTAATAACATTATGTAAATTCCAGTGGTAAAATTTTATATTGCAACATTTGTATATTCTATTGAATGCTCAACACCCAAAGTCTAGTCTCCTTCTATCACCATGTATTTATACCTTTGTCCACCCCATTACCTCACTTCCCCTCTGGTAACCACCATTCTGTTGTCTGTATCTATGAGTTTGTTTGCTTGTTTGTTGCTTTCTGTTGTATATACCACATACGAGTGAAATCATATGATTCTTATCCTTTTCCATCTGATTTCGTTTAGCATGATACTCTCAAGACCCATCCATGTTGTTGCAAATGGCAGTATTTCATCTTTTCTTATGGCCGAGTAGTATTCCACTGTATATATGTACCACATCTTCCTTATCCAATCATCTGTCAAAGGACACTTTGGCTGTTTCTATGTCTTGGTTATTGTGAATAATGGTGCAATAAACATAGGGGTACATTTGTCTTTACAAATAAGTGTTTCAAAATTTGGGGGTAGACAGCCAGAGGAGAGATTGCTGAGTCACATAAAACGGTCTATTCTTAATTTTTTGATGACTCTCCATACTGTTTTCCATGTAAAATGGCTGCACCAATTTACATTCCCACCAGCAGTGTGCAAGGATTCCCTTTTCTCCACATCCTCTCCCAACTTGTTATTTCTTGTTTTATTGATAATAGCCATTCTAACAAATGTGAGGTGGTATCTCATTGTGGTTTTGATTTGCATTTCCCTTATAACTAGTGATGTTTAACATCTTTTCATATGTCTGTTAGCTATTTGTATATCATCCTTGGAAGATATTCATGTCCTTTGCCCTTTGTTAATCAGATTGCTTTTTATTGTTGAGTTCTTTATGTATTTTGGATGTTAGCCCCTTATCAAAGGTATTATGTGCAAATATCTTCCCCATTCAGTTGGTTGCCCTTTTGCTTTGTCCATAGTTCCTTTTACTGGGCAGAAGTTTTTTAATTTGATGTAGTCCCATTCTTTCATTTTTAATTTTTTTTTTCCCTTTCCTTTGAGATCTAGTTCATAAAAACTGCTCTGATACCACGGTCTATAAGTTTAGTGCCTATGTTTTCTTCTACGTATTCTATTTGCTTCAGGTCTTATATTCAAGTGTTTAATCCATTTTATGTTAACTTTTGTGTATGGTGTCAGATAGCAGTTTAGTTTCATTATTTTGCATGTGGCTTTCCAGGTTTCTTAATACCATTTTCTGAAGAGACTTTGCTTTCTCCATTGTATATTTCTGGCTCCTTTGTTGAAAAACTAGTTGCCCAAGTATATGTGAGTTATTTCTGGACGTTTAATTCTGTACCATTGGTCTGTGTCTTTCTGCTGATATGATACTGTTTTGATTATTGTAGCTTTCTAGTATAGTTTGAAGTCAGGTAGTGTGATACCTCTGACTTCGTTCATTTTTCTCAGGATGGTTTTGGCTCTTTGCTGTCCTTTGTGGTTCCATACAGAAAATGTCATTGGGATTTTCATGGGGATTGCAATAAATCCATATATTGCTTTGGGTAATATGGCCATTTTAATAATCTTAATTCTTATAATCCATGTACACGGAATACCTTTCTATTTCTTTTTCTTCAATTTCTTTCAACAATGTCTTATAGTTTTCAGTGTACAGTTTCTTCATCTCCTTTGTTAAGTTTATTTCTAGCTTTTTATTCTTTTCGTTGCAATTGTAAATGGGACTGTTTTCTTCATTTCTCTGATATTTCATTGTTTTTATATAGGAACACAACAGATAATTGTATATAACTTTTGTATGCTACAACTTTACTGTACTTGTTTATTGTTCTAGTAGCCTTTTGGTGGAGTTTTTAGGGTTTTCTATACATATATACAATCATATCTCTGCAAATAGTGACAGTTTTACTTCTTCATTCCCAATTTGAATGTCTTTTATTTCTTTCTCTTGCATAATTGCCCTGGCTAGGACTTTTGGTACCATGTTGAATAACAGTGGTGAGAGTGGCATCCTTGTCTTGTTCCTAATCTTAGGGAGAAGTTTACAGTTTTTCACCAATGAGTATGATATTAGCTGAGGGTTTATCACATATGGGCTTTATTAGGTTGAGGTAATTTCCATTTTATTGAGTATTTTAATCGTAAGTGAATGTTATATCTTCTCAAATATTTTTTGAATCTATTGATATAATCACATGATTTTTATTTTGTTAATGTGGTGTATTACATGGATTGATTTGAGAATGTTGAACCATCCTTACAGTCCTGGAATGGACCTCACTTGATCATGATGTATGGTCCTTTTAATGCATTGTTATATTTGATTTGCTAGTATTTTGTTTAGGATTTTTGTATCTGTGGTTTATCAGAGATACTGGCCTATAATTTTATTGTGTTGTCCTTGCCTGGTTTCAGTATCAGGATAATATTGACCTCGTGAAATGAATTAGGAAGTATTCCTGTTCTTCAATTTTTTGGAAACGTTGGAGGAGCATAGGTATTAATGTTCCTTGAATGTTTGGTAGATTCACCAGTAAAGCCATCTGGCCATGGATTTTTGTTATGTGGGAAGTTTTGATTACTGTTTCAATTTCCTTACCAGTGATTGGTCTATTTAGGCTTTTCCAATTCTTCATTGTTCAGTTTAGGAAGGTTATGTATTTACAATATTTTTTTTCATTTCTTCTATGTTATCAAACTTGGTGCATATAGCCATTCGTAGTATTCTTGTATAATGCTTTCTATACCTGTAATGTCCATTGTAAACTTTCTTCTTTCATTTCTGATTTTATTTGAGTCTTTTCTCTTTTTCACTTAGTGAGTCTGGCCAGAGGTTTGCAATTTTATTTTCCTTTTAGAAGAAGGAGCTTTTTGTTTAATTATTTTTCTATTGTTCTTTTATAGTCTACTTCATTCATTTCCACCCTGATTTTTATCACTTCCTTCCTTCTACTGACTTTGGCCATTGTTCTTCTATTTCTAGCTCTTTAAGGTAGAATGTTACATTATTTGCAATTTTTCTTGTTTCATGAGGTAGGCTTATTTATTTATTTTTCTAATGAGGTGAATTTAATTACTCACAGATGCTTGGGTGACAAGAGTTCCTCTGAGAGGCTGGAGAACTTTTTTTTAAGACTATTTTTTTAAAGCAGTTTAGAATCACAGCAAAATGGAGACAAATGGAGAAAGACTTGTATAGAGGTTTCTCAGATTCCACCTCCCCCTTCACATGCATAGCCTCCCTCATTATCAACGTTCCCCACCAGAGTGGTATATTTGTTATAGTTGGTGAACCTACCTTCACACATCATAATCAATCACAGTCCATAAGTAACGTTACAGTTCACTCTTGGTGTTGTATATGCTATGGTTTTGAACAAATATGTAATGGCATGTGTCCATCGTGATAGTATCATAGAGAATATTTACACTACCTTAAAAATCCTCTGGGCTCTACCTGTTTATCCCTGTTGCCAACCCCTGATCTTGAAGAACCTTTTGAAAATTACATTTATTGGAGTGGCATTGGTTAATAACATTATGTAAGTTTCAAGTGTACACTTGTATAACACATCATCTGTATATTTACATGTGTGCTTGCCACCCAAAGGCCAGTCCCCCTCTGTCACCATATATTTAACCCCCTTTTACCTCCTTCATCCTTCCCCCACTCCCTTGCCCCTCTGGTAAGCACCATATTGTTGTCTGTCTCTATGAGTTTGCTTGTTTGTTTGTTGCTTTCTGTCTTATATCCCACATAGGAGTGACATCATAGGATTCTTACCTGTTTTCCCTCTGACTTCTTTCATTTAGCATGATACTCTCAAAATCCATTCATGTTGTTGCAAGTGGCAGTATTTCATCTTTATGGCTGAGTAGTATTCCATTGAATATATGGAGGTACGCCTTTAATGCTATAAAGTTCCTTCTTAGTGCCACCTTTACTGCATCCCCCAAATTTTGGTATGTCATATACATATATTCATTTTAATTTGTCTCCATGTACCTTTTGACCTCTTCTTTTACTTCTTCTTTAGCACAATAGTTGTTCAGTAGCACATTGTTTGATCTCCACATATTTGTGGTTTTTCAAGCATTTTCCTTATAGTTCATTTCCAGTGTCATTCCACTGTGGTTGGAAAATATGCTTGGTATGATTTCAGTCTTCTTAAATTTATTGGGAATAGTTTTGTCCCAATCCTTGAGAATGTTCTATGAGTACTTGAGAAGAATATGTATTCTATCATTTGGGCATGGAAAGTTCTAAAATGGTCAATTAAATCTCTTTGGTCTAATGTGTCATTTAAAGCAGGTATTTCCTCATTGATTTTTCTCTTTGGATGATCTATCCATTTGCTGTCAATGGGGTATTCAGGTCCCCTTCTATCATTGTATTTTTGTCAGTTTCTCCCTTTAGGTCTGTTAGCATTGCTTTAAGTATTGTGGTGCTCTCAGGTTGGGTGTACATATATTTATAAGTGTTCCATCTTCTTAACGAATTGTCCTTTTATCATTATAAAAAGTCCATCTTTGTCTCTTGTTACCTTTTTTATCTTGAAATTTCTTTTGTCTGATGTAAGTATTGCTGCACCCACCTTTCTCTAGATGTCATTTACTTGAGGTATCATCTTCCACCCTTGCATTTTGAGCCTATTTGTGTTTGTCTTTGGAGCTGAGATGAGTCTCCTGTAGGCAACATATATTTAGGTCATGTTTTTTAATTCATCTTGCTACTCTGTGCTTTTTTACTGGTGAATTCAGCCCATTTATTTACATTTAGCATGATTATTGACATATGAGGACTTACTACAACAATTTTATCTTTTGTTTTCTGGTTGCTCTTTATCTCTACAGTTTTTTTTTTTTTTTTTTTTTTTTTGGCTTGTGAGTCTGTCTGCTATTTTAATTTGACAGTTTTCTGTGATTCCCCTCCCTTGCCTTTTTTATGTTTCATGTTAGGTCTGGATTTTTGTTTTGTGGTTCCCATTAGGTTTATGGAAAATGTCTCATACATACTATAGTCCGTTTTCTTCTGATTGCCTCTTATCTTCACTCACCTATACCCATTCAGTCCTTTTCCACCTCACTTTTTTTGATTCTGTAGTCACAAACTATCCCTTTTTATTTGGTGCATTCTTTAGTACAATATAGCAGTTACAGTTTTTTTAATGCTCCTTTTCTCCCCTTTGACCTTTATATTGTAATTAGGTGTTTAATAACCTATTCTTAAGCAGATTTACAGTTTCCTGCTTCTGTCTGTTAATCATCTTACTCAAAGATTTGTATGCTTTTGTCTTTTCATTGCTGTTATGAGAGCTCCTTTCAAGATTTCTTGTAATGGAGGTCTTGTGGTGACAAATTCTCTCAGCTTTTGTTTTTCTGGGAGAGTATTTCTCCTTCATATCTAAAGGATAACTTCACTAGATATATTACCATGGGTTCATGGTTACTCTTTCAATATTTTTAATATTTACTTCTACTATCCTGTCTTGTAATTTTTCTGCTGAGAAATCTGACAATAATCTAATAGTGTTTCCTTTGTAGGTTACATACAGCCTTTTCACTGGCTGCCTTGAGAATTCTTTGGCACTGAGTTTTGACAGTTTGATAACGTGTTGGAGAAGGTCTTTTTGAATTGATATAGTAATTGTTTTCTGTTAGCCTTCTCTATTCTAAATTCTGGTTCTTTCCCTAGGCTTGGGAAGTTCTCATCAAGCATTTTAGTAGGTTCTCTGCTCCCTTCTCTCTGTCCTCTCCTTCTGGTATAACTGTTATCCTTAGGTTGCATTTTCTAATGTAGTCACAGTTCTAGCAGAGTTCTTTTTTTCTTTTTTCTTTTTTTTAACTCTTAGTTTACTCTCTTCTTCCTCCTTGGTCATTTCTATCTCCGAGTTCCCTAATTCTCTCTTCCATATGGACTGCTCTATTTCCAGTGCTTTCTGCTGCAGCCCTCATCTCATTTAGCAGTTCTTCACCTCCAAAATCTGTTTTCTTTTTTATAGTTTTAAAGTCTTTGGTAACATAGTCCTTTTGTTCCCGAGCTCATTGACCTGCCTTTCTGTTTCTTGTGTATCATTGACTTTCTTCATAACTGTGATCTTCCATTCTCTGTTACTTAAATCACAGTCTTCCATGACTTTGAGTTTGGTTTCTGGAGACTTCATTTTCTTTCTGTGCTCCCAAGTTACCTTGGTAGCTCATGGTATTTCATGGACTGTTTCTCTGCGTATTTGAGGTAGTGATCTCTTTTCTTCTTTAAATACTGTTTGTTGTCAATAATTCATCAGGTTGATAGGTAGCATATTTTATTTTGTTTTTTCCTACCTGCACTAATTTGCACCTCCAAGATCTTGGTAAAGTGGGGTAGCTTAAGTTAAGGAAAATACTGTGTACCCACTCATGTGATGGGTGTCCCCTCTGTGACCAGTTTGCCTCCTTTATAGGGCATCACCACTTTGGTGGGGAGGTGGTTTTGCAGGCTCTCAGTGAGACCTCCTTTTTCCACCTTGTTTTTGGCTTTACCAGTCTCTGCCAGGGCATGGGGGGAGAGGAGGTGAGTTTGTGATTTCAGGGCCCTGTCTCCTCATCCAGTTATGGCTTTTGGCTCCGCTGTTTTGTTCACAGCTTCTTAGCCACCTCTGTCCAGTTCTGTTGTGATGGGGTGGGGGTAGGAGACGCCTTTTCCAAGAGTGAAACTGCTTCTGCCCCATTATAGTCCAGGCTGTAGTGTGAGAGCTGCAGCCTGACTCCGCTTCTACTACCATGCTCACTGGAGCCATGGTGGGTGCTCAACTGCGTCAGTGGCCACCATCCCTCTCCTTCCCACTGTCCTGTCTCCCATACCTGTCCCAATACATCCACCTTCAGATGTCCCAATGCATGGATCTTCCGGGTGTGTTTGTGTGTTGAACAGGGAATCCTTTGTTGAGTGACATTGTCTGATTTGTTGTATATTTAAGGGGAGAAACAATGGAGTCTTCTCAGTTTGCCGTGATGCTTACATCAGCTTTCCAAATAGCTTTCCTTAAAAGTGTCTCCTTTGACTATATAGAGTTGTGTGGTTTAGTGGAAAATAGCACTAATCAGGCATTAGGAGACCTGGTTACAGTCCCAACATGCTAATAATCAATTCGGTCTAAACAAATCGGTTGACCAGGACATGCTAATTTACTGTTTTGTAGTGTAGGAATATTACCATTCATCTGAGATATAAGGATAACTTGTATTACTAGGTATGACAGTCCCTTGTAAGTTATCAAATACTACATAAAAGTGATGCAAAGATACTTTCAGTGCCAGGAATGACAGTAAGCATTGCTGCTTCTAAATTGTGGCTTAAGATTATGTTTCACTTTGTTTGGTAGAGAGAGTAGAAAATCCTTCTTAAAAATAACTATTTAATTATGTTTGTGGTCTTTCTCCTCTTTATCATAATTGTTTTTAGTTTGTTTAAGCTAACTGATTGGGCATCAAAATGTGTTCAACAGTTTGAAATATAAGTATGATGCAATTAGACTACCTACATATATTTATCAACACGTTTCTCAGGGATTTCAGCGAAGTATGACCATAAGTATGCAGGGGATGGGACAAAATCACAACAGGCAACTTTATTTGTAGAATTTGATCCAAAAAATTAAAAAATAAATAAATGGAGCTGAATCTCTATTGTTAGTACACAAAATAAAAAATAATAATAATAAAAAATACATCAACATTTACCAGGGGAATCATGTAAATGAATTTGCAATCGATCTCATTAGAGAAACATGTGATTTACAACACGGGAAACTTCTTTAACAACCATAGACTTAAATGCACTGCACTGTAGGTCACCTAGACTAGTTAGCAAGAATAAGCAAAGTGGTCGGTCCAAAAGGCAACCCTCCGAACGTCTTCCTCAGATGGAGACTTTGGTAATTGTCCGTGGTAAAAAAGCAAAACAAAATGAAACACCAACTTCTGTTCTTCATCATGTTGGATGGTCATTTTGGCCATTTTTCTCCTGTGATGATGAGTCCATTTTAAATACTTCAGTTATTATGAAGACACTCCAAATCCACAGAACAGCAGACACTTCCATTCTGTGCATCAAGACACAAGCATTAGCTAATTGAGGCATGGGATATAAATTAATTAGCAATGTCCACTTTTACATACAAAATGAGTATCTACATTTTGAGACAAACTCCATAAATGCTATAGGAAAGTGCTAGAGGAAAAGTGGAAAGGAAGAAAGGACTCATGAGACCCTCCAAGGTCCCCCATGTTGGGTTCTGCTGGCAGCACAATTTCATACCCCTGTCTGAGCTCAAACCATGTTTGGTACTTAACTGCTGTATTTCCAAGTTGTTCACACAACTTATTCACTGGATTTAATCCAAATAAGATTATTTGCAAAAATAATCCCTGAAAGATAATTTGCCATTTAAAAAAAACAAAAACAAAAACAAAACTAACCCAAAGTACCCATGAACCTGAAGGCAACTCCAAAATAGGTTCCAGAAAGGTGGCATATTAGGAATATAGTCTCCCATGGTAACTATGAAGGGAAAAATCAATTACATGTATTAATGTAAATATTCCTTTGTAAACCCCTTAAATAAATCTTAAAACTGATCTCACAGAAATAATACTAAGTAACACAGGTTTCCATGTTTCCTGGTCAATTTGTTTGCTGGGCTGAATGTACACATGGGACCATGACTTTTGCTGTACCGAGTTTTATACTATCCTTAAATTCTGTAGTTAAAAGGCAAGAGAGAGGACTTTTACTACTGGGGCTGCATCTTAAGATGAGACTCTCCAGAAAAGAGAAAAAAATCCATATTTATAAGAGCATATAAAGACAAGTTAGGAATCTTCCATTGATGCCTGAAGCTGAGACAGGATTTGATAGAACCAAACAGACTAGTCTTTTTAACGAGCTTAATCATGGGAATCTTAAACAGATGTCTGGCAGAGATTTGACATTGCCTCACCCTTGCTTCCAGTCAGCTATAGTCACAACTCTTCAAAAGCTTTGAAGGGAGAAAGGGGTCAGTGTTTAATTTTAAAGACATATGAGGATGCCTCATGGGAACTCCTCGAAAAACACAGAAAAATAATCACAATTAAATCCTGCAGCAAGAGTGTCAGGTCCCTGTTTTAGGCACCCTGATAATTAAACAAAGCAAACAGTTTCATAGAGCACTTTTTCCTAACATTGACAATTTCATGAAAGCTTTAAAAATTTCCAGGATAAAAACAGAAATCTTTTTTCTTTCTTTTTGATATACAGGTCGAAATCAGCCATATTTGGGCCTACTGTCAATTCTTAAATGCTGTGGTTTGAATGCAAGAGAGAGACTTTTTAATTCTGTGTTCGTTTGGAATTTGCCTATATACACTATGTAGCTATGATCCGTTCAGACTTATTAACCGCCTGTGAGAAGTAAATGCTGCCTGTGTTTCCACCACGGCCCTTGGAACCTGTGGATCAGGAGTGGACCTCTTGTAAGTGTTCTCTGCCAATTGCATGGTTAGCCTCAGGACATCCAATTACCTTGCATTTACAGGTTGTGCAGGGAGATCCAACCATTGTCCACACTGAGCCGCTAAGCCTTGAAACGCCATAGCTGTCCAGGCAAGTTTTCCTGATGTCATAGGTGATGTTATCAGCCAGGCAGGGGTCACTGACACAGCGGGGACAACACTCCCCTTCCAAGATGGCTGAGTACTCACAGCTTAAATTGGGGCAAGTGAGTGGCCAGCAATCTACCTCTCCTTCCTGTGGAGAGAAAGCCAAAAATGCCTCATCAGCGTACTTAGGCACAATTCTGTTGCTAAACTCCCAGAGGGGAAAGAGGGCACAGTAATTCTCATCTCTGTCCTCAGTGACTGTTTCTACTTTAGCACCATTATGGGTACAATGCGCTTCCTCCTTGAAGAGCTACTACAGGTATCACCTCCTTCAGTGTGCTTTTGATGACTGTCCACACTGCAGGCCCGGAAATAGTTAGGGCCCGGGTCTGTGTCACTGGCAGCTTATAATTATCAGTACATTTCCACAGTTTTGAGTTTTCAGGTTTGGGGCTCACATATCTCTTTCTCTCCCTGATGCTTAGCACAGTTTTGGTCAATGAATGATAATCAAATGAACGACTAAATGAAAAGATGGTAAGGTACTGGCTAGTGTATAGAGAGAAAAGCATGTCTTTTAAGGTCAAAGGGAAACCTAAAGCACTGTAATATTTCAACAATGTCATAAACTGAGCTGCTAGTATTACATTTAAAGTTGGGCAAATTAAGGAGAACCATTTTATAATAGTTTTGAATGTGCCGTGTAGCTAGTGGAGCATATTACAGTTCAAATAGAGTCTCCAGGTGTCTCAGAATCTGGCCACTGGGACTCCACTGAGCTGCCCATAGTAGAATTGCTTCTCTATGCCGCCCCTTCTGTTAGCATGACATTCATTATAATTTATGCAAACTCATGTCTAATTATCCGGTCAACTTCACAAGGCTATGGCCTTTGATCAGCTGCATGAGAGACCATTTACATCCTGCTCCCCATTATGGCATCCAGAGTCTGGCACATGCAAACTCTCAATGAATATTTATTAAATATGACCCACATTATTCTTAAATAATTAAGTTATGTGTTCAACTGCTGCAATTTTCCCATGAAATATTAAACTTAGGGGCTGAGGATGGAAGAGGATACATTTTTGAAATTCTATGATAATTTCATATCTAAAATTAATACCAATTTTTCTGAGTGACACTGGCTTCTTGAAAAAGAAATGAAATTTCCCTGATATGGAAGCTAATTCTATGGTTGTATTGGATTTGTTTGTCCCTGGATAGGAGTTTGAAAAAAAAAAAAGGCTATGATTTTAATTTATCTGAGTTATAGTCTGGCTAGTGTATAAAGAGAAATGCATGTCTTTTAAGGTCAAAGGGAAACCTAAAGCCCTGTAATATTTCAACAATGTCATAAACTGAGCTGCTACTATCAAATTATCTGAGTTATATTCTTCAGTATTAGGAATGATTAAGAAGGATATATTCTATTAAGATTAGCTGCACATTCACCAGATTTTAGAACATCCAATAGAAATGTAGAGCATAATTTCTCTGAATATTTATTTTCATACAGTAGCCATAGACTGAATCATTCATTTCAGCAAATGTTAACTATGAAATGCAGCTAATAGTTTCCATTCCAAGGTGACTTAGTTATGATTTAGTTCCATTAGTTATGTCTGACTCCACACAGATGAAACACCATATTCCCTATGACGATGTGTCCTAACAGTCTTTGCATCCTTAGAAATATTTGTTTGTGGCATAATTTTTAACAATAAGAACCATTCCAGAGAAAAGGTTTAATTTCTGGACCTGTCTTCAATCTGATTATATTATTAGTATCCCTAGCTTAAAATCCAAAATAAATTTCATTTTTTCAATCTGAAGGCTTAGCATCTGAAACATGTTGTTCAATCTAGAAAATATTATCAATAGTACTTAATGTGCATGAAGTATCTCCTATGTGCCAAGTACTTATCCTTCACATACATTCTCTAATCTTCATAACATCCCCTAACAAATAGGCTTTCATCCATTTGTGTACATTGAAGGAAAGAGATCATTGAAAAGCTGGCACTTGCCTAAGTTAATCACACAGAACTAGCACATGGGAGAACCATGATTGAATTCTAGGCCTTGTGACTCAATCCCTGATATTTCTACTAAGTTACTTTATTCTCCTACTGAAACCTTTAATGGTTATGTCCCAAGAAATGAAAGACTTTGCTGTCTAAGAACTGCAAGTCTTGGTCAAGGCTTTCTACCATGCAGGGATTTTTCTTGATCTAGATGTCCTAGTAAGTGGCAATAGTAAACTAACATGACTTGGGTCAAATGTTCTTTTTGTGTTGCACAGTGTTTTAAATAGTAGAATCTGAATGTCTTCAGACAGAGTATATGCCCCTTAGTTAGCTCCAGAACCCACAATTCCCTGCATAGGATTATAAACAGCGGGGAACTAAATAAAGCCCACAGACAGCTGAGTTTGTAACCCCTCCAGAGTAAAAGCTAACACCCTCCAAAGGAAGCTGACATACCAGACACCGGCACTGCTGGCAGCTGTGAGTCCAGTTGTCTCCACTGCGATAGAGCTTGTGTCCATTTTGATCTAAACATTGACTTGTGACCCTGGTATCACACTCTGGGCAACAGAACAGGTCAACGCTTGGATTCTGGCAATCACAAGCTGTCCGTCGGCAGAATATCTTCCCATCCTGTTTAGAAACGACATTAAGGAGGTTTCATCATGAGGGAAACAATAAGATACATGCATCGTCAAAACCAAACCTTTAGAGAGCACATAGGAAAGGTTTCTTAGAATCAAAGTATCCCCTGGCAACCTCCTATTTTTTCAAAACAGATGCACACATGTGATCTCACATATCCATGCCCTGTCTTTCTATGACCTTGCCTGTAGAGCAAGACAAGTAACCATGGAGATATTTCTAAGTTTAAAAAAGAAGTCAATATTTGTTTAAAACTTTTTTTTTCTAAATGTTTCCTAGAAAGCCTATTTCTAAGTAAAACTATAACTAATCTGGGCAGGTAAAATGAATATATGATCAAGAATTCATTTGAGTGAAAAAATCATACTACTGTTCTTTTCCCAGTTCATAATGATAGCACCTAACACATTCAAATGCATTCATTGAATTTTATTTCTGTCTCAACTGAGAGAGAGTCTGACTGTACACTTTTACAGAAGAATTAACTGAGGCCCAGAGAGGTTAAATGACTTATCCAGTATCACAGAGGTAGTGATTCTCTAAGCATCACCACCAGGTCTTCTGGTTTCAAGACAACTTTTCTTCTACAAGACAGCCTTTAGGTGGTCTATTACAAGAGGCTAAAATCAGGTGCCATGTGGAGGCAGTTCCACAAGTTATAAGCACAGTGCAATTTCTGCAATAATGGCCCTGCATTTATAAAGGTACTATACAATGATACTTATAAGGAATCGGAGGTCAACAGCATTCAAATATTACTACTGAACATTTTTCAGCATATCTCATTTATATATCTGTTGTTCACAGTAACTTCACATCTCAGATAATGAAGAAGCTGAAAATGTAAGGTGAGAGCTGTGGCCACCCCTTATAACTGCTTTGCTGAGTATTTACAGAACCAAAGAATCTCAGGGCCAGGCATACCTTAGAGGACTCATAACAAAACCGCTTTGACCTATACTTTGAACTTTTCTAGAGCAACCATATTCAAATGTCATCAAGCCTTGCTTGGAGCTCTCCAATCTTGAGGAACTAACCACTATGGAAGTCAGACAAGGTATACATCTCTGCACATGTCTGAATGTTAAACACTGGACTTGTTGCCTCTAACCATTAATCCTTGTTCACACCGCTGGTAATCATAGAACTCCCAAGCCCTTCTGCCCCATTTCAACTCTTCTGTTCTTTGAAGACAGAATTTAAAATCTCCAATGAATCATCTCATCTCTGGATTAAACATCTCTAATTTTTGGACCTGTCCTCATTCATTTGAATCCTCTTATTATTATAGTTGCCTTCTTCTTCAATAGTTTTGACTATTTCCAATAATAATAATGATCTACCATAATAGTAACACTTGTTTTGTGCCATAAATTGTACTAAGTCTTCTCAATGCATTATCACACTTAATCCTGATAATTCTGTGGAGTAGAAATTTCTATCTCCATTTCTCAAAAATGGTAGCTGAGTTAGAGAACTAAATATAATTCTTCAGTAATGGTCTGACCAACACAGAGTGAAGTGGGACTCCTGGTCACCTTATTTTTAGTATTGGACTTTTAAAAAATGCAGCCTGATCTCAATATTTACATTCTTGCCCTGTGTCATATTGTTGACTTACATTGAGCTTAATGAAGACTACATCCCCATTTACCCCTAGCCCATCTTGTGTAGTTAGTAGTTTGGGGGCAGCAAGTGTAAAATTTGTTTATCCATATTGTACTTCACCTTGTTAGATCCATTTCATCCCTTCTGTCACAATCATTTCTAAATGCTGTTTCTGTCATCCACCATAGTTTGTCCTCCTTCACAGCTTAGTGACATCTGCAAACTTGATGGACCTGCCCTCACCATCTTCATCAACTTCACCAACAACAATGTTGAATAGGACAGGGCTTGCTGAGATAAGCTTACTGTCAGCTAAAGTGGAAATCTTTGAATGCGTTACATTCTCTAAACAGAATGAAAAGGACACATGCTAGCTACACATATAATAACAGGTTTACTGTTTCTCCCCTTAAATTTCTAACACATTGGACAGCTGTGACTCCACAAATGATCCCTTGCTGAACATACAAACATACCTGATCCGCTCATTGGGACATGTGAAGGTGAGTATATTGGAATAACCAGGGTGGGGGGAAGGACAGTGGCTGCAGGTGCAGTTCCATGTCCATCATGTCTCCACCAAGCATGGTAGTAAGGGAGAAGTTTCCATCCTGGAAAAGGCATCTCACTTCCTTCCTTCCCCATCATAGCACAACTGGGTTTGAGGTGTCTGGGAAGCTTTAAGCAAACAGGTGGACCTGACATGCATATCTATTAGGTTGGTGCAAAAGGAATGGCAGGTTTTGCAATTATTTTTAAACTTTTAAACCGCAATTACTTTTGCACCAACCTACTAGAAGAGGGAGCAGAGCTGCAAGGTTGGAAACCTGCCTCCTCTCCCTCATAGGCTCTGGCAGAGCCTGGTAAAGCCAAAGACACAGCAGAAAAGTGAGGTAGCTCTGGGAACTTGCAAAACAGGTTCTCCGCCACATTCCTCAACCACAGTTGTAGTGCCCCATGAATGAGGCTTTCTGGTCACAGAGGTGACATCCGTCACATTCGTGGGAACATAGTATAGTCCTTAACCAAAGGTATGGAGCTGCACTGAGATCCCAGAAGTGCAAATAGTGCAAGTAGGAGAAAACAACACTACATACTGGGAAACCAACAAACAAAAAATGTACTCTACCTATCAACCTGCTGAATTGTTGAGGAAACCAATATCTACATAAGAAAAGAGAGCATTATCTGAAATGTGCAGACAGAGAAACAATCCATCAAACCATGAACAACCAAGCTAACAAGGGAATTAATAAAAAGTCTCCAGAAACCAAGTTAAAAGTCATAGAAAACTGATTTAACTGACAGAGAATACAAGATGGCAGTTATGAGGAAACTCAATGTTATACAAGAAAATTTAGAAAGGAGGTTCAATGAACTCAGGAATAAAGAAAATGAGCAAAAGGAGTACTTTGCCAAAGAGGTGCTGGAGATGAAGAACTGAATAAATGAGATGAGGGATATATTAGAGAGCACTGGAAATTCAGCAGTCCAGAGGGAAGAGAGAATTAGTGAACTCAAAGATATAAATGTAGAAAGGAGCCAGGAGGAAGGAGACAAAAAAGAGTATTAAAAAAAAAAAAGAAGAAAGAAAGAAAGGAAGAAAGAAAGGAAGGAAAGAAGGGAGGGAGGAAGGAAGGAAGGAAAGAAGGAAGGAAGAAAGAAAACACTATAAGAACTATGTGACTGCATTAGAAAGGGCAACCTAAGGATAATAGGTATGCCAAAGGAAGAAAGAAACAGAGAAACTACTCAAACAAATAATTGATGAGAACTTCCCAAGCCTAGGGAAAGAACCAGAATTTAGAATAGAGGAATGTGGGGACAGAGTCCCAGAGAGCAGTTTCCAGGCTCTCGGCCTCACGTGGAAAGGTGCTGGCTCAGGTAGTAGATGGTCATAAGCTGTAACTAGTTGGCCATCAGCTGTTATCAGTTAGCCATTAGCCACTGATATAACTGCCGTGGCTAAGCTAGCAAGGGAGGATTGCAGTTAGCAATTGAGGTTGGTTGGCAGAGAAGTGGACCGCAGGTTGTGGATCATGTGGCTCCTCCTTCCTGTGTCTCCAACCCAGCTGCCAGCAAGAATATAGTGGTATGACTCCCCTATCTATGGCTGCGTGGGTGTTCCTTTTTGGCCTCACTATATCCTGCGTTTTTGTGTGGGGAGCGGGAGCTGAGACACTGCAGAACAAGGAAGCTAACAGAAACATAATTATATCAATTCAAAAAGATCTTCTCCAAGACTCATGTTATCAAACTCAAAAATCAATGACAAAGAATTCTCAAGGCAAGCAGTACAAAAAGACAGTAACCTACAAAGGAAACACCACTAGATTATTATCAGAATTCTCAGTAGAAAAATTACAAGACAACAGAGAGTGGAAGTAAATATTAAAAGTATTTAAAAGAAAATTATTAAGCCAATGATAACATATCCAGCATATCTTTAGATACCAAGGAGAAATAAAGGCTCTCTCAGACAAACAGAAGCTGAAAGAATGTGCTACCACAAGACCTCCATTACAAGAAATGTTGAAAGGAGCTCTTATACCAGAAACAAAAAGACAGAAGTATATAAAACTTTGAGTAAAATAATTAGCAGATAGACCGAAGCAGTAAGAAAATGCAAATCTAGTTCGGAATAGGCTATTAAACAATTATAAAAGTTAAAGAGTGAAAAGGGCATTAAAGTTATAACTACAGCAATTTGGTAACAAATGCATAACATCAAAAGCAATAACTTGTGATAGAATCATAAGGGGAAGAGAAAAAGGACTAAATAGGTACATGTGAATGAACATAAGAAGCAACCAGAAGAAAAAGGACTACTGTATGTATGAGACAGTTTACACAAACTAATGGTAACCACAAAACAAAAATTCAAGCTGAGACATGAAACATAAAAAAAAAAAAAAAAAAAAAAAAGAAAAATGGAGGAAAAAAATCACAGAAAACTGCCAAACTTAAATATCAGACAGAATTTAAAACGGAAACCAAAAGACAAAATTACTGTAGTAAGTCTTCATATGTCAGTAGTTACCCTAAATGTAACTGGAACAATATCACCCATCAAAGGCACAGAGTAGTGGGATTAATTAGATAAGCAAGATCCAACTATGTGTTGCCTGCAACTCATCTCAGTCCCAAGGACAAACATAGCCTCAAAGGGCAGGGGTAGAAGATGACACTTCAAGCAAATGGCCTCTAGAAAAACAGGTGTAGCAATGCTTACATTAGTGGAAACAGATTTAAATATTTAAAAAAAGGAACAAGAAACAAAGATGGACATTTAATAATGATAAATAAGACAATTCATCAAGATGATGTAACACTTATCAATACACATGCACCCAAACCGAGAGCACCACAATATATAAAGCAATTGCTAACAGCCCAAAAGGGAAAACTGACAAAAATACAATTATAGTAAAAATACTATAGTACATACTACAGTAAAAATATCTCAATACCTCATTGACAGCATTGGATAGATCAAACAGAATGTCAATGAAGAAATATTGGCATTAAATGACACACTAAACCAAATGGACTTAATTGATCATTTTAGAACTTTCCATCCCAAAATAACAGAATACACATTCTTCTCAAGTGCACATGGAACATTCTCAAGGATAGACCAAGTGTTGGGGTACAAAACTAGTCTCAATAAATTAAAGAAAACTGAAATTATGCAAAGCATATTTTCTGAGCACAAAGGTATGACACGAAATTTACTACTAGAAGAAAGCTGGATAAAAACAAATACGTGACGACTCACTAAGGAGAAAAGAATAGACAAAAAAGAAAAAAAGAAAAGAAAATTAGAAATGAAAGAGAAATTACAACAGACAGCACAGAAATATAAAGGATTATACAAGAATACAATGAAAGGCTATGTGCACCAAATTCAATAACTTAGGAGAAATGAAATAATTCTGAGAAATACATAACCTTCTTAGACTGAACCATGAAACTCGAAAAATTGAAACAATAATGAAACCCCTCCCAAAAAACAAAAGTCCTCGACCAGATGGTTTCACTGGCAAATTCTACCAAACATTCAAAGAATTAATATTACCTATCCTTCTCAGTCTTCCAAAAAATTGAAGAGCAGGAATACTTTCTAACTCATTTCACGAGGTCAACATTACCCTGATACCCAAACCAGAAAAGGATAACACACAAAAAAGAAAATTACAAACCAATATCTCTGATGAACATAGATGCAAAAATCCTAAACAAAATATTAGCAAAATGAACACAACAATGCATTAAAAGGATCATGTATCATGATCAAGTGAGATTTATTCCAAGGATGAAAGGATGGTTCAACATTCACAAATCAATCAATATGATACACTGCATTAACAAAATAAAAGTAAAAATCATATAACTATATCAATTGATGCAAAAAATTTGACAAGATACAATGTCCACTTATGATTAACACACTCAATAAAATGGGTATAGAAGAAAAGTACCTCAACCTAATAAAGGCCATATGTGACAAACTCTAGGCTAAATACTCATTGGTGAAAAACTGGAAACTTTTTCCGTGAGATCAGGAACAAGACAGGACGCCCACTCTCACCACTGTTATTCGACAGAGTATGGAAGTTCTAGCCAGAGCAAACAGGCAAGAGAAAGAAATAAAAGACATCCAAACTGGGAATGAAGAAGTAAAACTGTCACTTTTTGCATAAATTATGATTCTATACATAGAAAACCCTAAAGATTCCACCATATGACAGTTAGAAACACCAAACAAATACAGGAAATTTGCAGGATGCAAAATCAATATACAAAAATCTGTTGTGTTCCTATATGAAAACAACAAAATATTAGGAAGAGCAATAAAGTAAACAGTCCCATTTGTAATTGCAACAAAAAGAATAAAAAGCTAGGAATATACTTAACAAAGGAAGTGAAGGACCTACACACTGAAAACTACAAGACATTATTGAAAGAAATTGAAGAAGACACACAGAAATGGAAAGATATTCTGTGGTCATATATTGGAAGAATTAAGATTGTTAAAATGGCCATATTACCTAATGCAGCATTCTGATTTAATGCAACCCCCATCAAAATCCCAAAGGCATTTTACAAGAAACAGAACAAAAAGTCCTCAAATTTGTATGGCACCACAAAAGACACCAAAGAGATCCTAAACAAGAAGAATAAAGCCCAAGGTATAATACAACAGGCATCAAACTATACTAGAAAGTCACAATAATCAAAACAATATGGTACTGGCAGAAAAACACACAGACCAATGGAGTAGAATTGAGAGCCCAGAAAGAAACTTACACTTAAATGGACAACTGATTTTCAAGAAGGAGCCACAATCATACAGTGGAGAAAGGAAAGTCTCTTTAATAAATATTGTTGGGAAACCTGGAAAGCCACATGCAAAGGAATGAAATTAGACTGTTGTTTGCGTATTTTTACTTGATTTTTTTTTGGGGGGATAGGCAGCATACAGGTATGTCTTGCTTTATTATCAATATGCTTTAGCTTAAACTTACCACTTTACACCAAATGTTGTTTGTTTATTTATTTATACTAGATGTCCTACATCTTTATTTATACTGTATACTGTACTTCACCCCCCTTTCTTGCTTTATTGGCTTTTAAAAAAGGTGTTTTTTTTGTTGTTGCTGTTTTTTTGCCATTATCTGATTTTCTCATACTTCTGGGGCACAATTACATATATTTCAGTCCTATTGATATTGACGCACAGATCACTGATATTCAGTTTAATTTTTCAGAATCTTTAGATTTCATTTTAAATAAATGTCTATTGCTATGTATTCAAGGTCATTAAGATATTTGGCTGGTGTAACCATTATGTAAAATGACTCCCAAGGGGTTTACTTTAACCAAGAGAAGCTAAGAAAAGTAATCATAGCTACAACATGACGCCATTTGGTCAGCTCCACGACAGAGGGCACAGTATCACTCTCCCCAGTACACAAAGACCAGGCCTCAGGAGCCCACATGGCGAAGTCCATGGACAACATTAAACACAGGGACGGATTCTTTGAGAAGAGACTACTGTGCAACAGGCAATGAGACCCAATCAGAATGTCAGGTAGTTGCCTATCTGATTAGAAGGATGAATAAGTGAATAATCTCCAGGGTTAGTGCAAAATAAAGTAATTTCACATCTCATCAATTACGTGAAAATGCCAAATAGGCCCTTCTTAGTCTATAACATGTTCAGAAAAATAGCTATGTTCACTTTGGCTTTAAATTACAGGGTAACTGTCAAGAAAATCATTTTTAATAATGAAAATGTCACAGGTGGCTCCATTCATTCACTAAGAATGCCATTATGAAACCTCAGCGCACAGAGCACAACTGTACTAGAATCCAAATTTGGCAAGAAAATGAAGCCAACTGATGGTGAGTAACCCTTCTTGCCATAGCTCTCCGGGGTCATTCTCAGAGCTTGCCCTCTCTCCCAGCTGGAGTGGATAGAACAATCCCACTTAAATGCCAAAGATGTATTTTCCTCCCCTCTACCATAGGAGTTAAATGCTTTTATGCAGTTTTATATATGAAAGTTCAGCTATAAACAATTAATAACATTTAAACTGCTTTTGAATTTTAAAAAGCAGGAACATACACTTTCCTAGAAAATAAAAACCTAATTTATCCTTATTATGCCTTGGAAAGTTATGGGTTTTATAATGTAGATTACACATTTTATTACTGAATAGTCAACAGATGATACATTTACTCCAGATTGCATAATATCACTATTTTTCTTTCTACCATAGTTTCAAAACTTTTAAATCAAGAGAGTAGAATTAGGTAAAAGTATGTCTATTGAATAATAACACAAACTAGAGTTTGGCAAACTGATACCCAGTGTCCAAATTTGACAAGTCACTTGTTTCTATGAATAAAGATTTTTTGGAACATAGCTTCCGTCATTCATTTACATATTGCCTATCGCTGCTTTCACATTACAATGTCAGAGTTGGGAATTTGAGACAGAAACCCTACAGTGTGCAAAGCCCAGTTGGCCCTTTACAGAAAAAGTTTTCTGATCCCTAATATAAAAGTATAAAATTAGGAGGGGTACTCTAGACTCCTCTTTTCTACCTTCTCACATACAAATATATTGGGCTTTGACATCCACTCCTTCTACACACTGTTAATTTTGCTTCAGGTTACCCCCCCCCCCATCTAGTCAATTAGTCCTCTCTAATTAGCACCTAAGGTCGAAAAAACTTAGCAGTTATTTAATCCCACTGTCTTATTTTAATGAGGAGGAAACCAGGTCTAGAGAGAGGAGATGACTTTTCCACATAGTAAATTAATAATAAATCAGGAGCTAGACCCCAATCTGGACTTTCGTAACAATGATTTTGTATCATAAGGCAGTGAGAGGGTAGGAAAAAATTATTTCAGATAAACTGAGATCAGAAGGATTCTTGAGGCAATGAATCTCAAAGTGTAGTCCTCTGACCCACATCATTAGAATCTCCTGGGAACTAGTTAGACATGCAAATAGTTGTGCCCCCACCCAGACCTACTGAGCCGCAGAGTCTGAGGGTAAGTCAGTGATCAAAGTTTCACAAGTCCTCCAGGTGATGGTGGTGCAAGGGAAAGTGTGACAACCATGAACGGAGAAACAAAGTGCCCAGTCAGTTGAGGAATTAGCATGGTATAACCTTCAAGCGCCTGCAGTGAAAAGGCAGGGTTTGGAATAGCACAGTAGGAAGATGATATCGGGGAGTGGACTGAACATGGAGGCACCGAAGGGTCCCAAGCCTGCGAGTGGCAGCTGGCATCAAATCACAGCACAGCCACTCTTAAGTGCCTTCAAGCCCAGCACAAGCAACAACCAACCACAAATCAATTTGTAGTTCCCATAAAGTGGTCATAAGCTGGTCACAAGTGGCAGTGGACCTTGCCCTGCACCAGAGCCCCTCCCAAGAGGCTCTGGAACCAACACACCTGTTGGCCCGTTTTAGCCTTCACCAGGGCACCCCCCAACCAGCTCCACAACGACAGACCCAAAGGGAGTCACCAGAGCTGTGCTAATGCAAATCCTGATCTGTGGGGTCAGTCCCCACACAACAGCTTGTCTGTTGTAATCAAGGCCAGAACTCATAAACAGTCAATCTGTGGTACAACCCCACTCACTGACGTGCCAGCAGCAATCAAGTCTCAGCTACAACAGGAAAGCACACACATCCCACACAAGGGACCACTCTAGAGCACCCAGCTCAGATGACCAGGGAGACTGCATCACTGGGCTCCATGGCACACTTACTGCATAAGGCCATTCTGCCAAGACTGGAAGACACAGCTGATCTAGCTAATACACAGAAACAAACACAGGGAGGCAGCCAAAATGAGAAGAACCATGTCCCAAATGAAACAAATTGACAAAACTCCACAAGAAGAACTAAACTAAATGGAGACAAGCAATCTACTAGACGTCGAGGTCAAAACACTGGTTATAAGGATGCTCAGTGAATTGAGGGGAAGAGTAGATGAATTCAGTGAGAACCTAAAAGCAGAGCTGAAACTATATAAAAGAATGATTCAGAAATTGAAAAGAACGATTCAGAAATTAACAACATAATAACTGAATGAAGAATCTGTTAGAGGGAATCCACAGCAAATTAGACGAAGAAAAAAATCACATTAATGATCTGGAAAGACAAGGTAGTGGAAAACACCAATTGGAACACACACACACAATAAAGAGAATCCAAAACAATGAGGAGAGTTTAAGGGGCCTCAGGGACAACATCAAGCATACCAACATTCACACAATAGGGGTACCAGAAGGAGAAGAGAGACAGCAGATGATTGAAAGCTTATTTGAAGAAATTATGACTGAAAATTTCCCTAACCTGGCAAAGAATATAGACATACAAGTCCAGGAAGCACAGACAGTCCCAAACAAGAAAACCCAAAGAGGACCACATCAAAACACATTATAGTTAAAAAGCTAAAGGTTAAAAACAAAGAGAGAATCTTAAAAGTAGTGAGGGAGAAAAGTTAGTTACAAACAAAAGAGCTCCTATAAAACTATCAGCTGGTTTCTCAACAGAACTTTGCAGGCCAGAAGAAATTGACAAAAAATATTCAAATTCATGAAAAAGAAAGATGTACAACCCTTATTATTCTACCAGGTAGGCTGTCATTTAGAATTGAAGGAAAGAGTAAAGTTTCCCAGACAACAAAAAACTACCAGTACTATTTAAAAAAATGTTAAAGGAACTTCTTTAAGAAGAAAAGATAAAAAATATGAATACAAGAGTAAAAAATTCTCACTGACAAAGGCAAACACTTAGTAAATGAAGTGGATCGTCCACATTTTGCTTGCTGAATGGAGCCTTAATTGCCAACTTCTTCCATAGGCCTTCTCAACAATTCTAACCCACAATGAGATTTTCCTTCTCTTAAAAACTTTTTTCCCTTTGAGTCAGTGCCACGTGGTTATATATTTTACTTATTAACTTGAAAATTTCTTGAGGGAATGTCCCACAAGTCATTAACATAATACTGAGCTGAGAGTTTGAGCTCAGTCAAGTTGGATTGACTGATGGCTTAAATGGTTTCACATATACTAACTATATCAATAGATATCATCTATAGAGTATTACAGGATACATGAGAAAACTATGAAATTTGGGGCAAGCAAGTGGAATTCATGTCCCACCTTACACATTTATATCTTCTGATATTTAGGCAACCTTTCTTGCCCTAAAAGTTAGAAACTTGGTTTCTTCATCTTTCAAAGTTGTGATACTGGTTTTAAATTACAGAGTGCTTGTAACATGGGAGGTGCTCCATAAACGTGGGTAATGGACCTATAGTTGGATGTGTCAAAGTAGATTTACATGTAAGGGGTGGGGGGGACGGTGTTTTGGGGTAATGATCTAAAGACTTGGTAATATAGCTTTCCTAAATACCGTGTTTCCCTGAAAAAAAAAGACCTAATCGGAAAATAAGCCCTAGCATGATTTTTCAGGAGGATATCCCCTGAGCATAAGCCCTAATGCATTTTTTTGCAGCAAACCTTAATATAAGACCCGGTCTTAGTTTTGGGGACATACGGTAGGTGCCCCCACGTCTGTTGGAGGTGTGGCAGACTTGAAGGCAGGTAAATGAACTGGATGACTTTTCAAGGTTCACTTCAACTCTTTTTCTACAGAGCACTATGAATTTCTCAGGAGACCAGCTCTCTAAGAGGCTACTAAACCAGTGATTTTTGTGGTTCCCATGCCTACACCAAAATAAATAATGCAAGATGTAGAGCAAAGCAATATCGAAAGAAAATGAATATCCAAGATGAACAGAAGATGAAATAAAGCACAAGGAAATGAAACACTTTGATAAGCCCATTTTGCAAAGTATAAAGCAAAACCAGTCAATGACAGCATTTTATTTTCAGAAACATTAAGCTCACTTCTGGACAGCTTCATGTAAGGACAAGCCTCGCACTGAGAACCACAAACAAGACATCATTTACCAGAAGGTATTGTCATTTGTTCAGAATGGGAGACTGACACTCTCTGACCATTGGAGGCAAGTCTCTGAGCCTTGCTTTTCTGGATGATGTCGCCACAAAAGTGAGCAAGTTCATACAGGTGATCACTTCAGGCAAAGAGTAGTTTTAACTAGCAAGTCTGTGTAAGTGTGGGATGAGGGCTTAGTAAAGTTCTCACCCAAGCAACCTTACAGGCACTGCAGGCTCTCAGCAGGGAGGGCTGACATTGACGTCTCTGCCCTGCCACCCCTGCGCTCTGCAGTCTCCTCAACACCACACCTCACTTTTCACTAAGAGGAGATTTGCCTGCCATGCAACATCATCATTACTCATAGCACAGATTAGAATAGAAGAAGTCTTTTCAGGAACTATAGGACACCCTCAAGTCAACAACCTGGAAGAAAGAGGTGAGGAGGGAGAGAAGAGAGGGAGGAAGAGAAAGAACAGTTACAATTTCTGCCGAACTACATCAGTCTTACCTTGCAGGAACACACAGAACACCTGTCTTCTTTCAGGGTCCACACCTGGCCATTGCGCTTCAGTCCTCCTTCATGGGGGCAGTCACCAGAGCAGGAGGGCCCAGCGGGACAGAGGCAGTCGAAGCCCCCTGCCAAGTTGACACAGGCAGAATCATTCCAGCAGGTATGTGTTCTTAAGGCACATTCATCAATGTCTGCAATAAAGAAAGTACAGAGCTTTAGAATCGAGCTGATTATTAGAAAATAATCATTTACAATACCATTAATTAACATGATTGAGCATTCAGTTTGTGCCAGGTACTGTGCCAAGCTGTTCACATACATTGCCTCACATACTCTGTAAGGGAGCTCTGTGTTAGAGGATCCGTTCTTATTTCTATTTTGCAAATAATGGAGCTGAGGTTCACAGAAGTTACATATCAGGTCCACTGTCACATAGCTAATAAGTGGCAGATCTGAAGCTCAAACTTGTAACACTTGGACTCCAATTACTAAATTATATAGTAGCAGCTGTGAACTAGTTTTAGGATATTCTCAAGAAATGTACCATCCAGAGACCATAAACACTGCTAATGGATTAAAGTGTGGATACCCCCTATGGAGATCTGGGTCTTTGACAAAAGGTGTGAATAGATTAGCCACCAAGTAGGAACTAGGGGGAATTAGGGCCACCCTGAGCCAATTCGACTGCTCCCAGGTCCTGGGCCCAGGGTGAAAGGAGAGGGGCTACTTCTTGGTAGGTGCTTTCCTAATCAAGCCTCCCCCTCCTCATGACCAGCAGCACTTTTCCCTGTGGGAGAAAACATCCCAGAGCTACAGTAGGCTATGGCATGGGCGTTGATGAAAGACACACACACATTTTGCTGTTTTTCATTGATACCTAAGTATGGAAGGAAAACATAAATCCAGTCAGCCCTCCCTGACATTGCAAACTCACGTGACCTTAAAGACATCTCAAACACATAGCTGTCGGCCCTACCGGACAATCCCTTACCTCACAAGGCAGCTAATTCTGTCATCAAGTAACTCTTTTAGAAATGTTTTCCTTCAATTGAAATGAGATATAGTAATCAATAACTTCTACTTCTTGGTACTAATTCTGTCTGAGTCCATTCAAGAAAACTACTTGATTTTTCTTATTTATGACCATCTTTATGGTCACTTGTCTACCAGAGTATTCTGCTCCACTGATTAGTCTACAGTCATGCCCTTCAAATATCCTTCAGAAGACAACATTGATTCCAATAAACTGTTACCAAAAGTCTGCTATGCGCAAGGTTCTTCGCAGACGAGGTGTCATAAATGTTGACCGTGACATGTAAGACACTGTCCTCGTGAACGCGATAAGGAGAAACACAGGAATACATATAGATAACTATTGGTGGGCTATGTATTAATAGGCTTGACTTTTGTAGTAAGTTAGGATAAGAACAGTATAAATTAACTTATTCTACATCCTAAATTGCAGGTTAACTATGTATCAGATTGTAGGCATTTGGTTAAAGATAATGGATTAAATTAAAGAGAAAATAAATGTCAGTGGCATTTTTCCCTAAACTGCTCAAGCAATAAGGTCCTTAAAAGCATAATATCAATTTTACTGCTATTTTATATTTATATATTGTTTCAAAGTGTTTCAAATCTCCTCTTTCATGAATTATGCTGTGGAACTGCAAGACAGAAACAGTTAATCTCATTTTACAAAAGAAGGAACTAACGTACAGAGATGGCTAAGTGGTCACACAGCTAGTACATTTTAGAGCAAGGACTGTGTCCTAGGCCTTCTGACAGACACACTAGACTTCTGTCTGCTATTCTGCGCCAACTCAAGGTCTGAAGTCACCTTTCAGCGTACTAGAATGTTCTGCGGTTTTACCTACTTTCAACTACTTACCCTCTAGACATTGCAACTCATTTTCAAGAATATGAACTTACATGAATCCTCTGTAGAATTTTTAATTGAAATGCTGAGAATGATATAGTACTCAACATCTGCTAGATAGAATTTTGAAACTACTGTGACTTAAAAATCATGAGAAATAAATGACTTATCTTTTCTGACTGAATGGATGCACTGTATTGGTATAAAACTTGGCTTCACAGCAGTGTGACAAAGTAGAAGATGTTAAGGAATTCCAGTAATATTTCTAGATTTACTTTTTGTCTTTATCCCACCAATTGTAGACTCAGTCAACACATCTATTTAATGAGTGATGATTACTCCTTTGAAAACTGTGAAAATGATCCCAAATTATGATGCCTAGATTCCGGGTCAATTACACTTAGATCTCAATTATATCCTCATCGTTCCTAGTCATGTCCATGCTCTTCTCAACACAATTGACCATATGAGGCTTCTGCCTAGAAACCACTCTCACCTCCTTAGTCTCCGTCCCCTTCTCTGAATCTTCCTAACTAAAGTAGCAGTGAATGTGGGAGTCAGGTGACCCATGTTTGAAAGCAATCTTACATTTAATTGAGTGCTTATTGTGTACAGGTCATTTTTCACATCCTTGATCATATTATTTAGTTATCTGACCCTCATTTATTTCTTGTATAAAACTATACCCACCTAATCTATGGTCATTTGAAAATAAAAATGTAGATAACAATGACTCAGTAAATATTTGTTTCTTGATTGAATGAATGTAAATATTTACGGTAAGGTTCAAGCCCTACCTCCTTGGTTAAGTATTTCCCTATATGATGTCAATGCATAGTAACATGTACCACCGCTGAACTCCCACTGTAATGACAGTAGTTGGTAGATAGCTTATTATTTAGGTATACACTACCTTGGAACAATAGTAAAATGATACATGTGCATTATTTTCACTCCCCAGTTTTTGCTGTAACAACTAAAATATTCAATCTTGATACTTCTCTCATCCCATTTATAACTGAGTTTCTATGTCTAGGAGATGCAGAGTAAATTGTTAGATAGACTGATGGCTCATCACATGTGTAATTATAAAAATAATAGAATTCACCTTTCTTCGAATTCTGTGTTAGCTCATATCTTCATACTCATCATTGTAAAGCCTCCTACCTGATCGCCCTGACTTCAGCTACTTCTCATGTTAATCCAGTGGTTTTTGATTGTGGGCCCAATAGATACATCTGGGGACCCTTTGAAAAACTCCTGGTGCTCAGGCTCATCACCACTAGAGACAGATTTAATTGGTGTAAAGTCGGATGCAGACATCTGGGCTCTGTTCAGCTAGATGAGAATCATTGCTCTAAATACCTTCCACAGGGGAGTGGTGTTCCAAAAAGCCGATCTGTCCATGTCACTCCTCTGTTTACCACCTCTCAGTGGTTTTCTGATGCTTATAACAAAAGGTTCAAACTCCTAGCATAACATACAAGCCCCAATCTTACCCTTCCATTGTTACATTCTGTCTCTTACCCTTTCTGTTCAAAAGCAATGGGTCATACACAGACAGACCATGTTGTTTCCTCTGTCTGTAACTTTGAACATGCCTTTTCTTCTTATAGGAGTACTCTCCCCTTCCTTAGCTCTACTTTCTCTTAGCCTATATGGAATGGGCTGGAATATAAATTAATTGATTAGGTAAGCACTTCCCTTCCTATGCTATATTCACTCCCACGTAGTCTTCAAAATCAGGATCAAGTATCACCATCCCTCATTTTGCAAGACAGTCACTATTGACTTTCTCTGTACTTGATATGTAATGCTATCTTGCACTTATCTCTCAGAAGTTACATGCTTAATATATCCATCTCCATAGAGAGAAGAGACTAAATATATTCATTTTTTTCCCTAATACACTGTGGATGTTCAATGTATTGATTTACCTTAATTAAATTCAGGAAATTTATAGACTGGTACTATTCTAGAGCCTACTTTGCCAAAATTTGTTCCCTGGGTTCTTCAAGAAGCCTAAGGCATAACCACAATGCTTCTCTTCAGGGAATACATTTTATTGTTGAGTTTTCGTCTGGTAAAGCCCTTGGGTCTGGTTTACATACGATAAATAAAGTAAAATAGGAACCACACTGAAATAGCAAGACGAACTTCCCTTCTCCCTCCCCACTCCAGTTTCTTGTCAAATGCTTGAGGATAAGGGCAGAGGAAGACTTATTAACAAATCACTCAAGAAACTGGAAGAGGAATTTCAACGGATCTACAAACAGTGGCTACAAAGGAATATTTAATTTATGGTCTCCTTTAAAATAATCCCTAAATTGGTAATTAATGCCCAACTATAATTTGCTGTTTTTAACATGTGGTTATTTTGCATTACAAAGTTGCAAACATTGGCAGTGTTTTCTTTCATAAATTCAGAACACTGAGCATAAAGAGCAACATACCTCGTATGCACAATAAAAACAAGGTGCAAAACCTGGGTTTGCTTTTGTTGCTCCAGAATGAGACGATTTCACAGTTGAATATAGGACCATATTGCCTACAGAGTTCCATGTAATTGCTTTACTTATGACACAGAAATCTAATTCTGCTTCCATGCAATTTAACAGATTTATGGAAAGCCAGATGTTAGCAATTATGGAAACCGACATTATTCATATTCTTGGTAATACAGACCTGTTTGCTCTGCACAAAACCAACTTAATCTATTATACATATCCCAAGGCATCCAAAGAGAAGAAACACCCTATTTACATATTGCAACTGTTGTTCTCTGCTGAGCAAACACAAAGACATTCACCCATGATATTTACCCAAATCATCAGACAGGCCTCCAATGACAAAGAGGCAATGAAACAAAAATCAGGGAAAATATTCCACATTCAAATCTATAATCATTAAAGTGTAGTGTGGTTTTTTTTATTGTAAGTAATGGCTCTCTGTAATTTTCTTGTGTTTCTCCTTGTAAATTCATTATTTAAATGGTCCATACTCAGATGAGATTTTTTTCGATAAAATTCTACTGCTGAGCTTACATTAAAACTAATTTTCTTGCATTGACATTTTCACAATTTCTGAAAGCTGTTACTATTGTAGTCAATTTTGCTTTAAAAAATGTCTAGTTGTGCCTAGTCAATCTGCTTTGTTCTTTAATTTGAGGTTCTTAGGTTTCTCAAGCATGTAAGAAAGTACAATTCAGAGATGTTTATATCAGCAGCAAACAAACTAATCCCAACCTAGCCCCAAACAATTTTCCTACCCTTCAAGAAAAATGGAAGTTTTAATAGCATAACAACTGTAATGGTACCTGCCTCAGGAGCTGAAACTTCTACAAGGTGATTTCAGAGATCAAGGGAAACTTTTTTTTCCAGTGGTTTGGTAGCAGATCAAAGGAGAGAACGTTTTTTATTACCCCATATTCCTCTTTCTTGAATAACTTACACAATATCTACTTTTACTTTCAAACTCAAAACAGGTGATATGTCAGAAAACAAAATTTGACCTGGGGTTTGAATATCCAGCTGTGGGTGTGTTCTGACTTGGAAATCATTACCAGACATTAGTAGGTTGGAAATGAGAACAGAGCTTAGGGGTTTATTAATGATAAACAAGATAGAGCACAGATGCCTCTCCCATAGCTAAAGCAGTATTACTTCTTTTACAGCGGTAGAGGTAAAAAAAAAAAAAAAAAATCCAGGCTGCATATTAGCAAATTAAGTGAAAGAAACAAGTAGAGAAATCTGAGGTCTGACAGGGCTTGTAAGATGCAAGGCGAATGAAATTTCAAGCTGCGGAGTATGTTTCAGGTCCGGAACAAGAGAGATGATAGCCGTGCTAGTCATGCTATACTGGGGCGTTCTATGTTCCCTTTAGAGTACAAACTATTAAGAGTGGGTTGACACACATAGGACACATCAGAAGAGATCTACCAGCATAGTGAGGGGCTCAAACTCATCTTGCTTTAATGAAATATGAGGGGTTCGGCCTGAAAAGGTAAAGACTAAAAGAAGAGACCAGTGAGCTACAGCTCCATCTATTTGAGATGCTATTATGTATCTCTTCCGAAGAAGTGCCAATGTCCCCACAGTGTTAACTCTTCACTCTTTGTTACTGCCTCCCATGTTTCTGAGTCAGGAAGAAACCCTTTCCTATGGTGTTCCTTATTGCTCAACGTGTAATGTTACTCTCCAGTGACTCACCTTTTCCTTTAACTGAGCTGACTCTTCTAAGCGATGGGTAAGGGAAACACCTTGTTTGGGCTTACTCTTGCCTTATCTACTCCCTAGGTCCAGTCTTATTTCCAAGTGTCTACAACTAGCACCTTCATCCTTTCCTAAATGTTTGGAAGCTTGCATGTGACCCTCTCTATAAAGCCTAAATCCTGAAGGTTCTTATGACCATTAGTTTGCAAAATCAGCACCCTTTACTTAACAAAATATTGTAATAAGTATTATCATTTCAGTCTAAGAGCTCTCTTTTTGACCCCTGTGGGATATAATATTGCCCTATTTATCTTCTTATTTATTTATTCATCCAGTCACTGGTACCCAACTGAGGCAGGCCATATATAGCCTAGGAAATTGACAATCCCCTCCAGATGCAACCTCAGATGCCTCACTCATTACACAAGTACAACCTCAGATGCCTCACTCATTACATGAGTAACAAGTGACTATACAGCACCTGTAGTTGGAGAAAAACAAGAACAAGTTTTATCCAGCAAGACTAATCCCTATGACTGGGGATCTGATGTTTAGCTAATTTCAATGTCATTATAATGTGATTTGCATTGCGGGTACTCCTATTCCCATCATGTATCTAATTCCATGACAGTTCCGGAGGAACCAAATAAGGAAGAAAAAGGAGGGTCCCACCCAGGGGAAGAAGATGAATAAACCACATCAATGGGATGATACCAATTCCCACCCAGGAGGGATAAACACCCCTGATCCTGACTTTCTTGGTGCAACTTGTTCTCTAGTTCACCTGCGCTTCCCTCTTAAGGGTGTACTTCCATTTCAATAAACTCCCTGTGCTTTCCTGCGACTGTCTCGCTCTTGAATTCTTTCTTGTGTGGAGACAAGAACCCGGTCACCACTGCTCCAGGTTGACATCACACTATCGTTAATCAATTAACTAATTATACATATATTGAACATCTACTCTGTCCTAGAAATAGTGCTAGAGCGGGGATAAAATGGGTGAAACCTGCAGAAATGACCCTATAAGCATGGACCTTACAGTTTTTCCCCCATATTGTAAGTTATTAACATTTCCTCAGGTTCCCTCTCTGGTCTTTGTTTCTCTTTCTCCTCTGTGGAAGCAGCATAGCATACCAACTAAAAACTTAAGCTTTGGAACCCAGCAGCTGTGGGTGCCAGTCAATGCGACCTCTTGTTCCAGTTTGCCTGGGACGGAGGAGGTCCCTGAGAGAAATGATATTTCACTGCTAACACCAGGAAAGTTCCAGGCAAAGGGGACAAATGAGTCAACTGCAATCCAGCCCTATCCCTGCAACTTATTGTTTGTATGACTGGAAAATGTGCTCAACCTCTCTGAGCCTTGGCCCATCATTTGTAAAACTAGAAAAACATCCCCTAGGATAATCTGGTAATTTGAGTAAGCACATAAGACAGCGGTTATCTTGTAGTAAATGCTCAAAAATGATTAGCTTCTCTTATTGTTGGACATGTTACTATTGTTCTATATATTTTTCTCTCATAGAGATCAACTCACCTCATGAATTCCACGGCCCCACCTCTTCAGAATGTACTCAAATCTGCACCACTGCCCCTGAGCTCTTACTATGCAGCCAACTCCCACTTCCATCGGATACTGAGGATTTCCATGTGAATTCTGAATTCTCAAATTTTCACAGATTTGATTAGTGTACCGTGTAGCCAAACCCAGAAATGCTAACACTTTAAGCTCTTGCTGAGCCCTTAGTAGACTTGGTATTGACATTCAGTGACTAATATTGAAAGAATCGTTTTCTGATACTCCATGAACTTACATTTGTCTCTGACTACTTTTTTCCCCCCAAGCTGTACAAATTTAGGTGTTTTATTGCCGATGGAGAAAATGGTTTCTTCTAGGTAGGAAAACAAGAATAAAATAAAAGCAGAGTAGCCTTCTAAATTAACCAAGTTGGTTTGCTTTCTGCCATGAACCAGTCATGTTTAACTAGTGATAAAATCTGTTTAAAATCAATATAATTTTGACCAGTGGAGAGAATAAATAAAAAATCTATAAATGTTGAACTATGTGCTATCCAAAGAGAATTTTACTGCACAGAGAGGCTATAGTATTCATGCCAATAACCCTAGATTCATACATTTTTATGTATCTGCTTATCAGTGGGAGGTTGAGTTGTGTTATAGCTGTATCCATATCACAGAGAAGTAGAGCAGATGTGTTTTTTTACGAATTATTAAATGCCTAACACTGAGCCATACACATTCTATTGTTATATTCATTTTATTGTTAAATCTCTTTAACAAAATTTCACCCTCAATTGAAAAGAATTACCCTCCTTCACTTTAATTTTATGTTGCCTAGATCTCCTTATGTTGCCTTAACTGTGAACACACTTATCTATTTTCCTTATTCATTCAGAACTAATATTCTGGTCTTATTTGCTTTGTGTTTCCCACAGTGTCTTTCACCTACTAAGAAATACATGAACGCGTGTTAAATTCGAATCTGGTTGAGCTATGATTTAAAAAAGAACCCTGTCCTCTGGGGCCTCCTTTTCTCTTTGGTAAAATATAGGAATAGTATAAAATATTTTCTAAGATCTTGTACACTTCCAACCTTACATGATTGCTTTCCACCTTTGTTGGACTAAGTTTATAATTCCAGTGTTACAATATGAGTAGTGACAGAAGGAGAACAGGATAGAGGCAAAAGGAAGAACCCAGCTTCAGGATAACAAAGAGATTTCTTAGAATTAAACAGTTTTCTTGGACATTCAATATTCATTGAAACACCTCTTGTCTCTCTTAATGAGTATTTGCAAGCAGATGCCAAAGAGAGAACGTAATGAAGGGAGCAGCGTGATTTTGTCTGCATTGAAGCCTGAGCAATGTAATCCTTTGTGACAAATATACACAGAGAATCCTGCCAGGGTGAAAACCAAAACTCTCTGTTTTGACAAATCATTCTCTCAAGCAAGCTGTCAGATGAGAAATAATTTCTTCTATCTTCTACACCAAGGAAAGGTCTTAGGCACAGAGAGGTTGCAAAGTAATTTCATTTACTACCAGAAATATTCTACAAGTTACATAGAAATCAAAGGTCAAACAAACAAACAAACAAAAAAACAAACCAACATTGTCAAAGGTACAATTCTAAAAAGAAAGTCTAGTCTAAATAACAAGAGGGTCAGATTACAATGCCCAAGAATTCAAAGACCTTCCAGGCCTATTATTATCTCCTTTCACCACTCTGTTTATATTGGTTCCTAACTTCCAGAAAGTGGTCAAAGCTCTTCCAAAACCTCTAGGTCACTGGAAGGAGACTTAAGACACGGATCAAGGACACCAATCTGGACCAAATTACCAACAAGGGTAGTATCCGCTGAGAAGACTAACAAGCTACAAACACATCTTAATGTGATCTCATGGTGTCTTTTCATAGATGATTTTTTCTCTTAGACCTTCTTCCTCTCTTCATATTTCTTCTAATTAACTGATTTGGTAAAAACAGATTTGGGGCTGCCTCCTATTTTGAAGAGATAGTCTCTGGAAATATCTAGAAGGCTTTTAGTGAAATCAAGGGAAAATGAAGCAAGGAGTAGGAGTCTTGAGCTCACTGTGCTTTACACTTTTGGGGGATGGGTTCTGTTGTTTTTGAATTTGTCTTTCTGTGTGTTTTACCCTAAGGGAAGTGAAACTATAAGTGGCAAAACTAAGTTGGTTTCCAACAAAAAGCAAAGGATCCCACTGACAAAGATTGCTCCTTGAGCAATCTCTAGTGCAGCTCCTCTGAGCCCTCTTCTGGACCAGGCCTCAGCCTTGGCCTATAAACACTGCAGAGTCTAATACACAAATGATTTTGTGTACTCCACTCAGCCACATTAAAAATACTACCATAGTTTTTTGAGCAAACACTAGAATGCAGCTCAAGGCTGCATCTCTAAGATGATGACTCCAGCTCCCTCAAGTTCCTGCCTGGGCAAGCTCAAGGCTGCCAAAAGAACTTTCTGTTGATTCCAGCCGACACCTGAAGATAGGACCCTATCTCCCAGGCTCTCTGATAGCATAGGAGACTAACTTCAGTAAGAGCCCGTTAACAAAGCCAGATGTGATTTATATGGGCCAATGCCCCCTTACTACTTTTTGTAAATGTCAACTTCTCTGACTCTACTCAAACCTCCATTTTCCTCCCTCATTCTCCTTTCAAATGCCAGTCACATCTACACAAATCGAAGTTGAATTCAATCCACACTAGGTCCTCTTCCGTATTGCAGCAGTCCAGTACTGATTAAAATCTGTCCTTACCACAGGTTCTGGTCAAGATAGTGGAATAGGTAAACACTGTGCTCACTTCCTCCCACAACCACATCAAAATTACAACTAAACTACAGAACAACCATCATTGAGAACCACTTGAATACTAACTGAACAAAATTTCTATAATTAAGGATGTAAAGAAGAAGCAAAATTGAAACTGGTCAGAGGGGCTGAGATGCAAAATAGGAAGGTCCCACACCCACGGTGTGGCGGTTAAGAAACGGGAGGGATATCTTGGCTGCGGAGGTCTTTCCTGAGAAGTGAGGGGTCCCAGTCCCATACGGGCCTCCCCAACCCAGGCCTCCAATTCTGGGAAGAGAAATCACCATAATATCTGGCTATGAAAACAAGTGGGGACTGTGTTTGAGGGAGACTGAGGACTACCTGAGGCGTAGACATTGCAGGTCTTAAAGGGACCGTACAGACTCACTTGTTCATAAACTTGCTCTGAGCTCCAGTGCTTGGGCAGCAACTTGAAAAGTACCAGGGACATAGGGGGAGGGAGTGAACTGACAAGCTTAAGGGCTGGAGGGGCATGGGTCAGGGCAGCTTTCTCCAGCGACAGAAACACTGGCAGATGCCACTATTCCTTTGTTGGATCCTCCCTTCACCAGCCAGAAGGTGCAGGCTAAGCTCTCCACTAACTTAGCTGATGCCGTTGGCCCCATTCTGGTGATTCCAATATCCCACCCAACCCAAATTGCACACCTCTTCCAGCAGCGAAAATCTCTTCCAGCAGCTTCTCTATACAAGTGGCTTGCCTCGGCTCATGCTGCAAACTTTCCTAAAATTAAGGTTAATAAACCCCAAACAAGCAGCATCTGGCCTCAGCATGCCTGGTAGCTCTTGCTAAGTGACCATAAACCCAGCATTAGTAGCAGCTGGCCTTGGTTTATGGCCTAACCTCTCTTGGGCAACTTTAAGCACAGCACAGGCAGCAACCAACCACAGTTCACATTGTAGCTCTCCCAGGTGGTCCCAGGACTGGCAGTGGATGAACATGGCTTGCAAAAGAGCCAATCCCAAGAGGCCTGAAAACCAACATACCTGGTGGCCAGCATCAGACCACAGCAGAACACCACCCAACCAGCTCCACAAATGACAGACCCAAAAGGTGGCCTTTGTAGGCACCAGAACCCTGCTAATGTGAGACCTGCTCTGTGGGGACAGATCCTGCACAACAGCTTGTCCACTGTAATCAAGGCCAGAACTCACAGTCAGCCTGAGGGTAAATCCCATCAACTGATGTGGCAAAAGCAACCAAGGCTCAACTACAACTCATATTCCACACAAGGCAGAATCCTGGAGCACCTAGCTCAGTAGACTAGGGAGACTGTGCCACCGGGTCCCATGGACACCAACTACACAAAGCCACTATGCCGAGACTGGGAGACATGGCAGACCTACATAGAAACAAACACAGGGAATCAACAAAAATGAGGAGTCAAAGAAACTGGTTAAAATAAAAGAACTGGACAATACTCCAGAAAAAGAGCTAAATGAAAGCATCCATCAGATCCAGAGTTCAAAATACAGTTGTCAGGATGCTCAGTGAACTTGGGGAAGAATAGATGAACTCATTGAGAAGTTCAACAAAGAGATAGGAAACATAAAAATGGAGATAGAAAACAAAAGAACCAGACAGAAATGAAGACTACAATTACTGAAATGAAGAACACATTAGAGGTAATCAACAGTAGATTAAATGAAGCAGAGGATCGCATCAGCAATCTATAAGACAAGATAGCAGAAACACCCAATTGGAACGGCAGAAAGAAAAACAAATAAAAATGAGGACAGTTTAAGGGAATTCAGGGACAGCATTAGGTGTACCAACATCCACATCATAGGGTTAGCAGAAGGAAAAGAGATAGAGAGCAAGGGATTGGAAACCTATTTGAACAAATAATGACTGAAAAATCCCCTAACGTGAAAAAGGAAATAGACATACAAGTATAGAAGTGCAGAGTCCCAAACAAAATGAACCCAAAGAGGCCCATGCCAAGACACATCATAATTAAAATGCCAAAGGTTAAAGACAAAGAATCTTAAAAATAGCAATAGAAAAGGGAGCTCAAATAAGACTGTGAGCCAATTCTCAATAGAAACTCTTCAGACCAGAAGGGATTTGCATGACATATTCAAAATGATGAAAAACGAAGCCCTACAAACTAGATTACTCTACACAGCAAGGCTATCATTTAGAACAGAAGATGAAATAATTTCCCTGACAAGAAAAAACTATAGGAGTTCATCAAAACTGAACCAGTATTACAAAAGTGTTAAAGGGACTTTTTTAAGTAGAACAGATTAAAAATATGAGTAAAAAAATACAGGGAAGAAAAGAATTCTCACTGAAAAAGGCAAACATATAATAAAAGCAGGCAACTATAAATCTAGTACAAATGTTAAAAGGCAAAAGGGAGATCATGTATAATTACAATAAGTTATGAAATATACACAACTACACACACAGAAGAATAAAAAATAATGACAAAAACATAAACATGGAGAAGGATAGGTAAAAATTGTATTGGTTGTATAATGTGTTTGAATTTAGGTGACCATCAACTTAAAATAGACTACTACAAACATAGCTTGGTATGTAGGAAACACATGGTAATCACAAACCAGAAATCGACAAGAGATATATAAGAAATAAAGGGAAATAAATCCAAACATAACACTATAGAAAGTCATCAACATACAAGAAAAGAGACGAAGAGAATAAGAAAGGAACAGAGAAGATCTACAAAAACAATCAGGAAAAAATTAATAAAATGGCAATAACTACATACTTATCAATAATTATTTTAAATGTCAATGGAATCGATACTCCAATCAAAAGACACAGGATGGCTGAATGGATAACAAAACAATACTGATACATATACTGTCTGCAAGAGACCCACTTCAGATGGAAAATCACACACAGGGATGTAAAGGGATGAGAAAAAAATGTTTCACGCAAATGAAAACCAAAAAAAGTTGGGATAGCAATATGTATATCAGACAAAATAGACTTTAAAACAAGGGCTGTAACAAGAGACAAAGAAGGACATTTCATAATGATAAAGGGATCAATCCAACAAGAGGATATACCTCTCATAAACATGAACACACCTAAATATATAAAACAAATATTGATGGACATAAATGGAGATGGACATAAATGGAGAGATAAACATTAATCGTAAGTCATATTAGAGGATTTTAACACCCCATTGACATCAATTGATAGATCATCAAGACAGAAAATCAACAAGGAAACTGGTCTTAAATGAGACATTAAACCAATGGCCTTAATTGATATTATTAGGACATTACACTGAAACACAGCAGAATATGCATTCTTTTCCAATACACTAGGACGTTTTACAGGACTGACCACATGTTAGGCCATAAAACAAGTCTCAATAAATTTAAGAAGAGTGAAATCCTATCACGCATATTCTCCAATTACAATGGTATGAAACTAGAAATCAATTACAAAAAGAAAAATGAAAAACACACAAACATGTGGAGACTAAATAACATGTTACTAAACAATGAATGGGTTAGCAACAGGATCAAGAAAGAAATCAAGTTACTTTGAGGCAAATGAAAATGAGAACACAACAACTGCTATTCTATATGATACAGCCATAGTACTTCTAAGAGGGAAATTTATAGCAATAGAGGCCTAGCTCAAGAAACAAGAAAACATCAAATTGAAAAAAACAAAATCTAATTTTACCCCTAAAGGAAGTAGAAAAAGAGAACAAAGCTCAAAGTGAGTAGAAGGAAGGACATAATAAAGATCAGAGCAAAAATAAATGAAATACAGTATAAAAAAAAGAACAGAAATGATCAATGAAATGAAGAGCTGGTTCTTTGAAAAGATAAACAAAACCGATAAACCTTTAGCCAGAATCATCAAGAAAAAAAAAAGACAGAAGGCCAAATAAATAAAATCAGAAATGAAAGAGAAGTGACAACCAATACCACAGAAATACAAAGGGTTATCAGGAAATACTATGAGCAATTATATACTAACAATTCCTAAATAAACATTTCTCCGCGATAACATACAGATGGCCAATAGACATGGAAAGATGCTCAACATCATTAATCATCAGGGAAATATAAATTAAAACTACAATGAGCTATCATGTCACACCTGTCAGAATGGCTATCATCAATAAGTCAACAAACAAGTGTTGGTGAGGAGGTGGAGAAAAGGGAACCCTAGAGCATTGTCGGTAGGACTGCAGATTGGTACAGTCACTATGGAAAACAGTATGAAGGATCCTCAAAAAGTTAAAACTAGAACTATCATATTACCTGGCAAATTCACTTTTGGGTATTTATTGAAACAAATCCAAAACACTAATTCGAAAAGAAATATGCACCCCTATGTTCATTACAGCATTATTTATAATAACTAAGATGTGGAAGCAACTGAAGTGCCCAATAATTGATGATTGGACTAAGAAGATGTAGTACAGACATACAATGGAATATTACTCAGCCATAAAAAAGAATACGACCTTGCCATTTGTGACAACATGTTTGAACCTAGAGGGTATTATACTAAGTAAGATAAGTCAGATAGAGAAAGTTAAATACCATGATTTCAGTTACATGTGGAATCTAAAAAACAAAATAAACAAACAAAACTGAAACAAACTCATAGATAACAGAAAAGAAATTGATGGTTGCCAGGAGGGAGGGGTTTTGGGAGGGGATATATGAAAAAGTAAAAGTGATTAAGGTGTACCAATTGCCAGTTATACAAACAGAAAACAGTCACGGGGATGGAAAGTACAGCATAGGCAATATTGTCAGTAATATTTTAATAATTATGTATAGTGTCAGACGGGTACTACACTCATCAAGTTGGTCACTTCGTATGTTATATCAATGTCTAACCACTATGTTGTACACCTGAAGCTAATATAATATTGTATGTTAATTGGAACTGAAAAATAATTTAAAACTAAAAATCTGTCCTTACAATGTTAGTGTGTGGCTTTGTTTATATTGGACACCACACGGGCTGCTAGAGTATAAACATAGAGTATAAACAAAAGGAATTCTTGCAGTTCAGCCATGGTCCAGCTGAGCTACTTAGAATAAGTTGCAATAAAGGGCTGATGCCCTCATGAGTGGTACAAATGATTACACGGAGTCCATTTATTAATTCATTTATTTGACAAATATTTACTGAGCATGTATGATATGCCAGATATTGTTCTAGGCATTGGGGATACTACAGCAAATAAAACACGCTCAATTCCTGTTCCTGGGAAGGTTAAATTTTAACAGGATAAGGCACACACCACATAATTCCTTCCATGTATCTTCCCAAGGAACCTACAGATGCTTTGGCGTCCTGGCCATCCCTAGGTACTTTTACTGAGTCATGATTAACACATTTTTATGAAACAGAGATTTCTACCTTTTTATTATGTATAATAACAACTTACTATGCTCTTATACGCTATACTCTTCAGAATTTTCAATATCTTTTCAAATTCATGACCTAATTTGTCCTTCCAAAATATTTAGAATGTTATCTTTACCAACATCTGTAGCAGGAAAATGACCCTATTTGAGTTGCTACAAGGTCATATAACTAAGAATTGGCAGAAACTTGTATTTAAATCCATTTTACTTATATGTGTCCTTAAACTAACTGCTTTGGTCAGTCATTTCACAACTTCTCAGCTTAGAAATTGTTACTGTGTGGCAAAGGAAAATTTAGACCCCTCTCTTTTTCCCTTTATCCACTTATAAAATGGGGAATTCTAATGGCCTCACTTTTTTTCAGAAGAAAGGCAATCCAAACAAAAGGAGTAAGAGGAACGAAATTACACAGGTCTGCAGGAAATCACATTAACACAAGTGTGACAGAGGACTTGAACTTTTGCCCAAAATACTACTATATTTATATAGCTATATTTTATATTAAAATGCCTGCTTCTTAAAAAGTATCAAAGTGTTTTTTATAACAAAATAAATATTCAACAGCATTGAGACACCGATATTATGACATACAATTCACAACTTTCGACTCCTTAAATAGGACTCTTTATAATCTGGTCTCCACCTCTAATACAGGGCTCCTTTCTTGTCATTCCCCACCCACAACACACACCCATATCTATCACGTACTGCATCCACACTGGAAGTCTCACCGTCCCTTGGGCACATTTTGGTCTCTTTCATGACTCTGCCCCCGTCAGAGGGCTATTCCTGCCTGAAACACTTACGTTAATACCCGTTTGCCTAGAAAAATTCCTTCTCATCCTATAGACTCAGTGAAAATATACGTTCTGTGAAAGATTCCCATATATATTGCCACCCCCACATGCCCTAACCCCAAGAGGAGTTAGTCACTTTTCCTTAGTCTCTTGTTTTTATTTATTTACGTCTCTAGCTGCTCAACAGCTCAGCCTCCCCTAATCCCTGCCCACCTCCCCTCTCCCCTTTCCAGAACAGAAGGACGTTCCTCTTTAAGAATCCCACATGGACTAACGTAGACCAGACCCTTTCAATAAATGCTCATTGAACAAGTGAATGGTGATTTTATGCTCACAGTGCCTATTTGGTCCAAGTATGACAGTTTAAATGTCTCTGCTCATAAACCCACAGGTAAATATTTCACAGCAGCATGAGCAACCTCAGACTAAAACTAACAATTCAATATTCATTGCAAAGAAGTTGGAAATGCCAATCTCTGAGTCACTGCATAGACATGATCTTTGGCTCTAACAGACGTTTACAGAAACGAGCCAGACGTTTCTGTAATGACACATTTGTTCACACTGTGCTTCAGGAGGCAGGAAGCTGACCACTAATGACATGGTCGTCACTACCAGGAGTGCTCAGAAACTGACACAGGAAGGCAGACGACCCTCCCCCGAGTCCGCACTGTAGACGGCAGGTGGAAATACCAAGACCCGCGATCAGAGTGCTGCCTGGAAGCACAGAGTCTGGATCCTGATATTGTAACCGTGGTGTCTCCATTGTTGGGGGTCAGTGTTGTTCGGAGATACCAGGGAAACTATAGTTCCGCTTTCTCCCAAAGATGCTCGTAGTACACCCATATACACAAACTTGCACACAGTTTCAGGGCATTCATGGACCCCCTTGGAAGGCTTTCGAAGAAACCCCAAAGGAAGTGGTTTTCAAACTTGAGGGGACATCAAAATCAGCTGAAGGGGGCTCGTAAGAAGACAGATCACAAAGCCAGAGCCCACGATTTGCTGATTCAGAAGGCTGGGGAGCGGGAGGGGGAGAGAATTTTCATTTCTAATGAAAACTTCCCAGGGGATGCTGATTCTGCTGGTCTGAGGAGTACATTTCTAGAATTATTGCCCTAAACTACATGGAACACTGAGTTCATAGGCAGTAATGTTTAGGCAACTATTTTTTAGGACTATCCTATTCATTCTGTTGTCACTCAGTTGGAATGGCTAACTATTCAGGAAGAGAGTTAATAAAAAGTCATTTAAAACCGATAAAGGAGATTTTGCATGGTATAAGCTTCAAGATCCCATGTAGGAAAAAAATCAAATTACTTCTATTGTTGCTTCATCTTTCCAAAAATGCCAAGTTCGCAGTGAAAAGGAGGCCTTAAAGAAAACCATATCCACCCTGCAAAACACCATGTAGGGAAAAATATCGGTCTTTTCCTGTGTGTCAGCCAACTGTTCTTCCCCCTGTACCAGCCAGCGCACATTCCACCCCTCCAATAAAGCCTTCCTCACAGCTCCCATATCCACTTGCTTCCTTTTCCCAGAAATCCCACTGGGCCTATTCACACAGTGTAAAATTGTCACCAAGTGCCTCTGGAGACCTGCATCACTCCTCTTTCTATCCCCACAATCTAAAGAAGCAACAGGCTTCTAACCACTGCTCCTGAGTCGCTGTGGCCTGAGACACCACATTACCAAATCTTCGTTTCCTACAGTGGAAAGCATAACAATCTTCTAGATATTATTAAAATATTACAGGTTAGGATGGAAATATGAAAAGAAGACAACATTTCTATTCAAAGGAGAAAACACGTTTGTCAAAAACCTAAGAACTGGCACCATGTAGCTTAGGAACAAACCAGCTATTCATGGCCAACAAGACTTTAGACAAATAACTCAATATAGTATGGTAGAATTGGGTGATTTACATTTTTAATGATTACAGCAAAAAAGAAAGTAATAGACAAAAATTTCCTTATACCAAAATTAAATAATAGTAGAACATTGCCGGTGCTTAAAGGGCAAGTAGTGCACTCAATTTTTATTGCAGAACTGGAAAAATAAAAAGAAAATAAAAGAAAAAACCTTCTTTTGAGCAGCTCATTATTCAATCCTAGAAATTCCTAGAGTGGGCTATACTCATTTTGAGTTTTCAGTCAGTATGTACTGCAGAGGCCCAAATCCATAGGATGCTTGGGAGAAAAAAAGGGGTTTCAAGCTAAATATATTTGGGACACTAACAATGCATGGTAAAGGCTCAGAAAATTCCAGCAGTTAATAAATCAGCTTAATTCTATTAATTTAGAATGTCCCAAATATATTTCCTAATAGAACACGCTGTTAAAAAATACCCCAGCATTAGTGTCCTGACACTGGATCCTAAGACCCAGACTTAGCTAAATGCCACGTTGGAGTTTTGCCCCAGTTGGGTTTTAACCACTGAGGCCAATGAGGGGAAAAGAGAAGGATCCAATTATGCAAAACCACTTTGTTGTCGCTCTCTCTATGCCAGGAAGAGACCAGACTTCAGTCAAAAATATGGGGCCTACAAAGCAGAGCGGTGCTTCTTTGTTCAATGCAGCTGGGGACGGGAGGTGGTAAACTGCTTAGGCCTCAGCTGCTGAGCTGGTTTCTTCACCTGCACTGCTGTAGCTCTTCAGGTACGCCTATCTCCTGGACTCATGAGGTTTTGATCCCCATGTCTGTGATTGTGCACCATCACGTAGCAATATTAGAAGTTCCCATCGCCTGGAAATCCACCTCGCAGCAGGAGAACACGTTGATGTACTCAGGTGACCTCTTAGATGGCCATCATTCTAGATGTTTCTCTTTTGTTCAGTTATGGGATGGCCCCCTGAATACACTGGCATGGAGCGGAACTTAATTCCTTCTGTACACACAGGCAAAACAAATTGAGAATTCATGCACTTTATACCACGGTGTATCTACAAAGACACAATGAAGTGGAAAATGAGACAATTATCTGAATAATCCACTATTCACACCTTAATTTAATCCTTTTATAAGTTACCTCTAATTAATAAACAATTGACTGAGGCAACTGGGAGAGTAGAAAGAACATGGGCTCTTTCACACATGGCCGTGCTAGTTGATGGGTTTCTCCTCATTTGCTACCTGTCTCACAAGGGGTTTTTGAAGGTTAAATGACATATAATTGACATCTAATATATACAAATATGGCTGTCACATTGTCAAATATACAGCAAGATCTCAGCAGGCAATAAAGAAAGCAACATTCTTATTGTGTAATATTTCAAAAGTATTAAACATGTATACAGTTTCTTAGAAAGCGTGTTGATTATTACGTTTCTGGAAGAAGAAATCTACCAGTTAAGAGCTGTATGACCCTGCACAAGATGTTGAATACCTGCGGAACATCTCAGTTTCTTTGTCCATTAGGCAGGTGTTATGACAATTCCTACCTGGTGGATTTGTTGTGAAGATAAAATTAATTAGGAAATGTAAAGCTCTTAGAAGAGTACATAGAACATGAAGTAATCAATCAATCTTAGCTAGCAATACTTAGTTTTATACCTGTAATATCCTTACTCCTCCCATCTTTCAGGTCTAATCGTCCCCACGCAGTCTGGCATGACTATTCTTTGATTCTCCCTCGTCACTTTCTTCCCTAATTACTTGCATATTTCAGTGTTGACCACATAATTTTTACCGTTAATTATAACCAGTATCAGAATGCTACTGGTTGTTGCGTGTATGTTTATTTTTGTCTCCAATTTGGTGTTTTAAAGTCCCTGAGAGATGAATTCTCTGCGTCATCCATACCATCTAGCTTAGAGCTAAGACCACAGCAGGCTAATTTTTAATAAATAAAATACATATAACAACATTGTGATACTTATGAAGGCTTTTTTTTCTTTTCTTTAAACAGCTTTCTAACTTTCCTCCTCTTTATTATTACCCATGTTATCCTCACCTGGACAAGAATTGAGGGCCCCTGGTTCCCTATACACAAAGCACTGCTTCTGAGTCCCAAGTTGTTTCATCTGCTCCACACCTGACCACAACTACCATTAGGAAAGTGTTTGAACAACACACCATTATCACTGAAAAGATACCCAATGGGGCCAGGGGTTGCTTATAGAGTAGACCCTGTAGTTAGTTTGATGCTCTCTTAGGATACTTCACAGAAATGTCTGGTTTTAGTTCCGAAGTTTAAGTGGAGACTAGCTCATAGTCCTGCTGGTGTCAACCCAGATAAGTTGAGGGTGAAAAAAGAACCTTGGGTTTATACCTGAGTTTACAGCAATGAACTCTATTCTGCCATCAGTTTGTGAAGTGTTGATCACCGAAACTGAGGAGGTATATTTGCCTTCCCTGAGGAGTACCCAGAGTATATCCAATTTATCCTAAATGCTGAACATCCTCAGGCTTGTATATGCATGGCAGACCTGAAAAGGAGCAGGAAGCTTCCAGAAGTTCTGATGGGACCCATTTCTCACCCGATTTAACATCTACAACTGTGGGTTAATGACCACTGTCCTTTTTCTACTCTGGATTCAAAGCACCAAAAATGCAGAGAAGGTAATGACATCAGTGGATAGCTAGGTGATGTTATTGCCAAGGCTATGGTGATACCAGATTAACTGTAAAGAACCTGCCACCTTAACATTCTGCCCCTGATCTAGAGGATGGGCCCAAAACACTGTCCTTGAGTCCAGTGGATAAAATAATTTCCCAATGCTCTTGGTTCAGACAGAACAGTGCAACTCTCCATCTGAATCTCACTTAAGTTCTCTCGTTCTCACTTTGCTTTGTCTCACTGACCTCCAGCTGCTCTGCTTAACATCTCCTCTACCTGTGGGCTCATCACTGGTCTTTCTCCCTGCCAGAAAGCATTACAGTGTTACCATATTGAAAGCAGAAGCTTTGGGATCAAACATACTGGAATATGACCTTTGTGTGCCCTGTATTGGCTAGGGAATTTGGGACAAGTTATTTTAATGCTTGGGACCTTTCCTCATCTTTAAAATGGTATAATAAGATGCATGTGTGTAGCATGAGGGCTTCCCTACTACGGTAGTTGTGAGAACTCAATTAGATAAAATCCCCTGGCACAATGTCAGGCACATACCGTAGGTCTTCAGTTAGTGATAATGGCTAACATTATTGAGCACTTAGAATGTAAGTGCTGAATTGTTTTTCCTATGTTAGCTTATTTAATCCTCACAATTACTCCATAGCAACTTATGAGGCTGGCACTTTTGTAAATTGCTTAGAGCAGCGCCTGGCACAAAATAAGCTCTCACTCTTAGCTCTTATTAGTATTACTATTGCTGTCTTCATTTGACAGGTGAGGGATTTGAAGTGACGGGAGGTTAAATGTTGACTATTATTATCTACTACTTGCCAGGATATTTGCATAAAGAACACTTACGCAAGAAAAGAATTCCACCAGCAAGTATTTTCTTTAATCATTGTATACTAAAGAAACTAAGGCTTAGAGAGGTTAAATGTCTTGCCAAGTGCTGTTCAGCTAAAAAGTAGCCAAGCTGGGGTTTGAATCTAGGCCTATACGGACGTAAAACGTGCCTCCCCACTATGTCACTCTGCCACTCACTGAGGCTTCATCACTCCCTACTCCCTCAGTGAGTTTCATCACAGCGAGCATCTCTAGCTTCCAGCCTCTTTCATCTCCATTCCTATGAGAACCAGGCACTGGGTAGCAGAGCCCAAATCATTCTTAGGCCATTTCAATCAAGCCTGACACATCAACCAGTTAAAACTGAAATTTCCTGGCCGGCCCGGTGGCTCAGGCGGTTGGAGCTCCATGCTCCTAACTCCGAAGGCTGCCAGCTCGATTCCCACATGGGCCAGTGGGCTCTCAACCACAAGGTTGCCTGTTCGACTCCTCGACTTCTGCAAGGGATGGTGGGCTGTGCCCCCTGCAACTAAGATTGAACATGGCACCTTGAGCTGAGCTGCCACTGAGCTCCCAGATGGCTCAGTTAGTTGGAGTGCATCCCACAAGGTTGCCGGTTCGACTCCCACAAGGGATGGTGGGCTGTGCTCCCTGCAACTAACAACAGCAACTGGACCCGGAGTTGAGCTGTGCCCTCCACAACTACCATTGAAAGGACAACAACTTGACTTGGAAAAAATCCTGCAAGTACACACTGTCACCCAATAAAGTCCTGTTTCCCTCCCCCAATAAAATCTTAAAAACAAACAAATAAAAAAACCCTGAAATTTCCACCGTGAGAGAATCCAGAAAAATCTTTCCTGGTTGTTCTGTGCTGCTTTGCATGTTGATGACAGTTGCAGCAGCTGCTCTGATAAGAAAATCTCTATTGGGCCATTTACAGTGACCAGAGAACAGGCTCTGCTTCCTACAACCAAGTCCCATGGAAGAGGCAATCATGGGAGGCCAAAAGGTGCCATGTCCCATAAGAATGGTGTGTCATCCTCGGGTATGCCTTGGTCAATAAAATGGGGTTTATTAGGGTTTGAAAATTGTGTTTGAAATAAAAAAATAAGTATGACTAATACAATTTAATACAATATAAATTTATAAGGGATATCAAAAGACCTCAACTATATTCTAGCCTACAATGAGCTGATGAAGAAGATAAGCCAGATCTGGTAAGTTCCACAAAAGAGGTACAAACATATAACTGTGGGGACATATTGGATGGAGGCATTTTTTTTATTATTAGGGAAAATCTATGATTGTGGTTCTCTACAATAACTGAACACTTTTTCTAATCACTTGGAGACTTAAAATAAATGACATCAGTCTAAGTCCTATAACAGATCAACTGAATGAGAATCTCTGGTGAGTGTGTCACATCCTTGGTATTGTTAAAAAGCTTCTCAGGTGAAGCTACTGTAAAATAAGTTTGAGAATCACTAGTTTAGGGAGTAAGACTTCACCACGATTTTGACAAGTGGAAACGGGGAGAGAAGGATGGTCAAGGAAAACCATCCAAACGGGATTACGTTGAAGAGAGTCTAGAATTTGGCAAGAGTGAAAGACGTGTTTGAGGAAGCTTGATGATCCATGCAGAGTATGAGAAGGCGCAGAGAAGGAAAAACCAAAAAAAAGATTTATCAGCAGAAGCAGGATCATGGCGACAGACTGACATCCGACGGAGCTTGACTCTTATTTTTAAAATATACAAAGCCTTGCTCTTTATACATGCCATTGTTAATTATAGATTAATGCTCATTTCTATATGACCCAGATAACTATCCTAAGATAAATAAGCAGTTGCTAACAACTTCTATGTTAAAACTGAGGACCACGGACTTCCACCAGGGTGTTCAAACACAGAGTGCATTGTACCCTACAATGAAGAAGGAACAATGGATGACCATCATCTTCTTCTTCTGCAAACATCACGGAGAGAATTTTTGTGTGCCTCTCTTTCCTGAAATTATAAAGATGGGGGCGGGGGTGACTCTGCTAAACTTCTCAAGAATGGTAATTCTGTCTGCCTCTACAATACCTGAGATTAGTCATTTCTTCAATCATATGATCCACTTTAGGAGAAACAGGCACATGTTAAACAATTTTGGTCATGAAATAGTAAATCTTGCGTGGGTACTGTTCTTTATGACACCAATAACATTCGACGCTTAAAGTAAATGATGAAGTAAATAGAGCAGGAGTTATTATCCTCATCTGACAAAAAATGGCATGGAATGACATGCAACTGTTCTCCTAAAAGCCAACAACTGCTACAGTTTAAATTCTAACATACGTTATTGCCACTATTATTCGGGAAAAAAAAGCATAGCTGAGTACATGTTGCTAAAACACTTAAAAATTCTTTTATAGATTGTTTTAGATGCTGCTTTTTAAAAACTGTTAAGCATTAGTAACTGATGTTATTTACAGCTTATTCTGATGTTATATTTTTCAGTGCCATTAAGATAAGTTCTTATGATTCAGAATATTTTTGGTCATAAATCCCTCAAGAGTAGAGATCGTGTCTCGTTCATACCCATGTTCCCAGAAGGCTTAACACAGTGCTGATGTGCTTGTTATGCTCAATAAATACTTTTTCTGGTATAAAAGACTCCATGATTTTGTGATAGTTGACATGTTATGTACCACCCTCTACAGAGCGAGTTATGCCAACTAAATAGAAAATAAAACCTACCGGATATGGTTTTGATTGTCTATTCCTTCAATCATTTGACACATGTGCATCAAATGCCTACTATGTTCCTACATTGTTCTAGTGGATGGAGACACAGTGGTGAAAGCCAGATCAGGTTTCTGCCCTCATGGAATTTGTATATTTGAGGCAGAAGGCAATTACACATGTGTATGCACAGTAAACTCGAGAATAGAAAATGCTATAAAAGACGTAAAAGAGAGTGATATAATAAAATGACTGGGGAAAGACTACTGTAGACAGAATGGTCAGGGAGGATCTCCTTCCAAAAGTGGCATTGCAGCTGAGAATTACATAAAACAAGAACAGGGTCATGAGACAAGATAGGTGTTGAGTGTTCCAGACAAAAGAGAATAGCAAAAGCCCTGAAACTGGGTGAGTTCGTCGTCATGTTCAAAAGATCAAAAAGGCTAACATATATAGGGCATGAGTCCAAGAGTTAGGCAGGGACAATATTACCTAAGCCTTGAAGCCCATGTGAAGAAGTTAGAAATTTATTTTACGTTCAATGGGAAGGCAAATAGGTTGTAACAAAAAAGTGACATGATCTGATTTCACTAAGAAATATTCTTAACCAACAGAGTGTCCTCAACTACGAAACTAAATGATGCTCATATTTCTGTTAACATGAGACCCATTTGAAGACCCCCTTTATAAAGAGATTTTCAAAAATGTGGAAAAGGGAATCCAGATTAATAATTACCCAGATTAAAAATGCCACTAATAAGCACAACTCTGTTCCCTTGCCAAGGAGTCCCATGTGCTGAAGTCTCCCCTGCAGATCAGTTCATGGATGAACAAAACGCCTCTGTAGAGCGTGCAGGAGCTTTGGCCTTCCTGCTTCACCAGGCACGACACTCAGCATGACAGAGAACTCAGCCGGTGAGGGGACCATGGCATCTGTCATCCTATCGGGGGACATTTATGAGAGCGATGGGGTGCTAATTAATGTCATTGATAATTACATCAGAGCAACAAGCAAAAACTGGGATCTGTGTTTTAGCGTTACCCTTGACCTAGGCTTGAGCCTCAACTTGTCACTCAAGTTGTGACTCAAAACAGCTATGTGGCTGGGAGTGAGGTGTCATCCTTTCTGTGACTGCGTTTCTTTATTTGGGCAAATGCAGTGGTTACATTTCCTCCTTTACTGAGCACCCACTAGCAAAGGGCATCATTGAAGAGATGGAAGAATAAAGCTTAGTTCATGCTCACAGTCTAGTCAGAGAGTACATAAGTTGTATGGTTGTGTAATTAGTGAAGCTATAGAAATATGCACCGGAGTAAAAACTCTGGAGTTCGCAGAGGGCAGGAGTGAAGAATCCCATGAAGACATCAAAGAACCTTCTTGGGACCTGGTGATACATGAGCAACAACAACAGAAGCCATTGGATTTAGTTTTATTCACATAACATCTATTTACACTGAGCTGCACACACACACAAACACACACACACACACACACACACACACACAAGTTCCTAGTTGCAAGCAAGAATAGGAAGACCCAGGATAAATGAAATCTTGCTGAGGGCACAAAGTATTTTAACAATAAAAGAAGCTTGGATAGACTATGGGGCAGAGTGCTGAACGTGCAGGAGCACTTAAGATAATAATAACTCAAATTTATTCAACATCTAACAGATATCAATGCAATTAATTCTCACAACACTCATATGAACTACATGAACATTTGCATCTTACAGATGAGGTAACCGAGGTGCTGACTACATAAGACCCAAGGTAACCATCGGAGAAGAGGCAGAGCTGGAACTTGACTGCACGGAATCTGGCTCAAGGGTCCATGCTTCTTTTTTTTATTTTTTCTATTATATTTATTATGTTGAAACACAGTAGTTGTTTCCTGGTAAGGGGGCATGTTTTACCAACTACACTGGATACCTCTCCACAGTAATGTCAAAACTGTGGTGGACAATTCATGCTGTGTTCCCATTGTTCCTGAATTCATCTTTGCTTTAGGGTAACCTCAGGGGAAAAGTTGGAAAAACACTAAGTGGATCTTTGTAGCACAAAGGAAGGAAGGAAGAAAGGGAGGGAGGGAGGGAGGGAGGGAGGGAGGGAGGGAGGGAGGGAGGGAGGGAGGGAGGGAAGGAAAGGAAGGAAGGAAGGAAGGAAGGAAGGAAGGAAGGAAGGAAGGAAGGAAGGAAGGAAGGAAGAGAAAGAAAGAAAGAAAGAAAGAAAGAAAGAAAGAAAGAAAGAAAGAAAGAAAGAAAGAAAGAAAGAAAAAGAAAGAAAGAAAGAAAAAAAGAAATACAAGCAGCAGAGACAACAAATTCTAATTCACTAGTCTGAACTTTGGGAACCCATGGTTAGAATGTTTGCCCTCTAGGTCTGTCCAAATCAGCATTAAGAATTCAGCTGAATCCACATGACATGATATAACTGGATTGGCTGAGGTTCTCATGGAAACAATTACATTTTGATCAGCTGTTTGTATTTCATGAAAGTTGTCAGGTCTTGAAGGTGAAGAACTCCATCTGTTAACTTCCTCTATTCAGCATTTAACAGAAGCACAAGCAGACAGTGACTAAAGAAGATCTTGCAAAGATGATGGTGGTATGATAGCAACATAAGGTTAATGCAGCTATGTGATGTTTGTGCATCAATTCAAAGCTCACGCTCTTTAAATATATGGTATCCCATTTAATCCTAACAACATACGTGTATTATTATCCACATGTACATATTTACAACTGAAGGCTCAGAGAGGTGCAGCAACCACTGCAGTACAAAGGCTGTGATTTAAACTAAATTTATGAAGTCCGGCAGTATTTCCTCCTCTCCCATAGCTGCATCTCAAACTGTTAGAAATTCTAGTCATCATGGTTTCCTTAGCAAGAAAGAAATGCCTTAGAATGCCAGTCCAGGCTTTGTCCTCTGACTGCCCAATTTCTGTATAAAAATTCTAAAGCCCCACATGGCATAATCTGTGGCCTAATCCCTCAATTGTAGAGAGAGGAAATTTGAAAATTGATGAGTTAACCAGTGAGGGGTCAGATTTTCACACTGGGAGCTGAATAGAGGACAAAAGCAGGCTGTCCCTCTTGCAAAGGTCCAGATGGATGGAGGGCATGGCTGAGAGCTGCTTACCAACACAGGACTCCCCGGACAGTGAATAGGTCCCATCGTCATGGAAACCGCTTCTGCACTCACAGTGGTACCACCCTGGCAGGTTAACGCAGCGGGAATGGTTGTGGCACTCAATGATTCCCTCTGTACATTCATCAATATCTGCCTCAGAGAAAAACACAAGCCCACCAGGACATTAATTTCTTTCGACACGAACGTTCCTAGTAAATACCTAAAACATGTTCATGTCAACATATCAATTAAAACTGGTTAGTCACCTAAAATGGAAGTTACAGTGTTACCGTGCTAAAGGTCTGGCTGCCTTCTGCTTGAAAAACTCAGCAATCAAGAGACAAGTTTGGTGGAAAGAAAAGCAGGTGTGTTGAGAATGCAGGCATTCTGGGAGGATGGTGGAACTCCTGACCATAGGTCATCTCCCCGTTCCTAGACCGGTCAGAGGAAGTTACAGGTACACAGAAGAACAAAGGAAAGGGCGAGATAGTCATGTGCCTCATTCGGGACAACATCCCTTGGGGACCAGTTTGCCCTGCGATGGTTAGCTCAAACCTGGTCTTATGGGTGATTCATATGTCAACTGACAGAATCGCAGCCAAGGATTGCAGCCTGGTGGCTAGCGTCTGTATGGCTGAGGGCTGACTCAGTTTCTTGAAAGTTAGTTTTCTGTGCTCAGCTAGATTAACAAGGTATGCGTGTAGCCTTGGGAAAGCAGAGTAATTAAATCGGGCAGGGAGGGACAGCAACAAAGAGAAACCAGCTGAACAGCAAACTAGGAGGTGAATCAAGCTATAGGCTGACTAAGTTATTGATTTCTTAAGATTCACCCTTACAACAGGAAGAACCAAATCCCATTTGATCTAGAGTCCAGATTTTAAAGCTTCATTTTTGAGTGCTTTCTCATTTATTGAACAATGAATGAGAGCTGATGGTCATGAAGACATTCCCAACTGCAAATGCTTTGGCTTCCAAATCACCAGAAACTAAATGGAGGACTTGTGGCATGGTTTTGTTATTGAGCATATACGTCTTTTTTTTCAGATTCAATGATTCCAAAGTAGAAATTCCAGATATTACTTGGTACTCTTTGAAAATGTCCATGAACAAGTAAGTTTAGGAAACTCTCGGTTAAATAGTGCTAAACTGACTTTTTTTAATATAGTGCAGTCTCAAAGACTTATATTTATATGCCCTACAAAGCTTAGAAAGGAGAAGAGTGATATGCACTGTTTCCCAAATATATTTAGCTGAGGAATGCTTTTTTGGAGGGATACCTTAATATGTTGGAAACAAGTGTTCTGGGGAGCACAGTTTGGGAACTACTCTTCTAATTCTTTTAAAATTGTTGATTTACTTGTGAACTTGATTTATGATAGTCAATCATAGATCCTTATTCTTCCGATGTACCTGATGAAAGAAAATCTTCCAGGCTTTGTTTGCTCTAGGGTCTGGCGTTTTAGAATCAGCAGATGTCTGAAGCCTGAATCACGCATAAATTCGCTAGCCCAAAGTCTTGCCTTTGAGCTCAAGGAGTTGACACCATTGCAGAAAGGTGAGCGGTCAATTGTTATACCAGGGTCAGCTCATTCTCTCCATGTAATTATTTCTTGGAATATATAATAGCCATTGTTGGCCGCTAATCTTCCCCTTGTTCTCTAGAAGTATCTGAACTGTGACAGTCTTATATGAATAGAAATCTAATATTGGGATATAACACATAATGATTAAAACAAACTTTGGAGTCTCTTTCAACAATTCCCTGCTGTAGGCATCAGCTCAGGTCAATCAGATACCAGTGGGTCTATTTCCTACACAAGTCCTGAGTTGTGCACAGAGCTGTGAGTGTAGTTTGAAACTTGTCACTCCCATCTGATAGCCTTTCAGCCAAGAAAAGAGAAAAATGGTATGGCTCTTTATTCTGGACAACTCCACCTTTGCCTTTTTCTGCCAGCTGCCACCTTCTTCCTATATGGCTTGAACCAATTCAGTCCTTTGACATATAACATCCCTTAGGTTTCTAAAAGCAATCAGCCCTCAGGATCCAGTGCTTCTAGGTTACCTTCAACTATCGCAGTCAGGTGTTGTGTACATTTATTATAAATCCCCAGAAAATGAATTTTCAACAACTATGTTGTCATTTCTGAAATTTTACAGGTATTTGGTTCTGTAGGACACACACCTTAGATCACTCAAAATTTTAAAAATTGAAACAGACAAGTGACTGGAGGCTATGTTTCACAGAGAAAGGGCTGACCCTAGCTTTCTGAGTCTGTTCAGTATTTTTTGAATACAGATTACCAAGGATATACAAACATAACTGGAAGACTGCTTGTTAGAGGTAACTTCTCTGTGTCGGGCTGAAAGAACTCTCTGCAATGGAGCAACAAACTATCTCAGATATTTATTTCCAAAGCTCCTAGAAAGGTAGTTATGATCCCCATAGGCCCTGTCACTTCTAGACTACCAATAATATTTAGGTAACGACCACCTAGCCACTGTAAGTGTTGTGGGAAACCAGGCAATACAAAAGCAAAAGCTTCTCAAAGAAACAAAACAAGCATATGTCCTGGTTGGACTGGGACAGGCCTAGTTTACCTCTACTGCTCCTCACACTCTCGAAACCACCCAGCTTGGAGGATAATTATCTGAACACTTTACAAAGAATTCTTCCAGCTCTCAATTCCATAGGTCATCTCTAGGAGGGGGAGGAGTGGTGAATGGTATGCAAATATTTTTTTTCAATTCACAGATATTTTTATTCCTGAAATGAAATGATAAGAGAGACCAGTAAAAGGTTCTGGGATTCGGCAGGACCTCAGTTATCTGTGTGGACCTCTCATAGGAAGTGAAGACAATCAGACAGATACCTACAGTTTGCCAGAGACACACAGGAATCCATGATTTGCACTGAAAATGAGAAAAGTATTGGAGCTGTGCCTTCCCTGGGGTCTGCACTGCCCACAGCAGGTTCAGGGACTCACTGGAATAACCAGAGCTCATTACACACAGGCACCTGGTAACAAGGCTGCACACTTCTGTTCTGTGTGCAAGGTTTATAACTGGAGCCAAACAATGCATTTTACATGTAACCAGACTACTTAAGGGGTGCTACATTTTCATCATGTTCATATAACAGGCTGTTTCTTCTGCATAGTCACAGTAATATTAAAAGCAACCACTACAGACCCAAATACAGAAAACACTTGGAAGCTTTTCGATCACACTTTGGGGGCTTTAAAAATTATAAATGGGCCGTGGCTGTCTTTGTCCTCAGAGATTTGTTTTTCCCAGTCAGCTCTTGCCATAGGCAAACAAACAAGACAGACGCTCTGGGAACGGGGTCTCTGTGAGTTCACTGCGCAAACCAACTTGCTCTCTCTCCCTCTCTCTCTCTAGGATTTCTGATAAATCACCGTGAGCCTGGCTGCATCAGACTGTGTGTCAGCCATCCCAAAGGAAATGGACAGACAACGCTAATCATGTTTCCTTCCTAAAACAAGTCCTAGGATTGTGTTTAAATTTCAGTTTAATCCAGCCCAGACTTGAACATGTAGCAGAGGAAACAAGAAATGCTGGGGGATTCCTGAGAGGGATTCATTTCTGTATCCTCTGCACCAAGGGTTGGCTACATAATAACTCACATTACAGCCCAGGTCTGGCAGCCAACAAAGGGTGAAACCAGATTCAGAACCAGCTTGAACATGTATTTCTCACTACTCTATTATAGCACCTTGTCGATGAATCAAGAATGGATGATTTACACAAATATAACACATTTATTCAAATCTCTAAATAGTTGTTGAGTTGAAAATATGTGCCAGGGATGATTTTTATCTTGTGGTAGATGAAAGATGATGAACACATGATTTCTGAGACCCAGGAGCTCACAATCAAGGGGAGGAGACATACACATCCATCTTTCAAACCCCAGCCAACATCACCTTTCCCGACTCCTCCAGGCACACAGCCCCCTCCCGCAGTGACGCAGTACATACACACACATCCATTCAAGTACACATCTTATTCTATCACAGTTATTTCCCTTTTAGGTCCATCACTCAAATGTAAATTTCTCAAAAACAGAGACAACCTCTTAGGTTTACCTTTTTTGTAATAGTGAATGTCAACAAATACGAAGGCATCCAATAAAAGTTCACGGGAATGAATAAATGAATGAATGAATGAATGAATGAATGAATGAATGAAATGACAATGGACTGACTGAAAGGAACAATGAAAATGTGCTATAATGGAGATTCAAAGTACCACAAGGTTTCTTGCTGTTTGCAAATCCCAAAGATGCAATGTCAATTCATAAAAATAAACATAAGGGGGTTCATCTTTATATGTTACTTACTTCTAAAAGACACCACGTAGTTTCTGTTTAATACTTTGCTTCTATGTCTAATCTTTTAAGATTTTTAAGGCAGCACAATAGGCAACAAAAAGACATAGTAATAATTGCCTTCATGAAGGATCCCACCTATAACTTGAGTTTTTTAACTAACAAAGAAAAACAGATGACTACGGGGAAGCTTTTTCATAAGATATGCCCTAAGCAACACATGTAATCCTATTCTGAATGTACAATGACTTTGCTATCACAATCTATTTGCAAACAAATCCCTTAATTCTTGCAAAACTCTAATCTCTTGAATGGATGAATCACTTCCTTCATCTGATAGCTTCCCTCTCAGTTTGCTATTTGAAAATTTACAAAAGCAAAAAAGTTTTTCTCAAAGATTATTTCCAAGGAGACACTTTTGTATTTCACATAAATTGGTTAAATTTCACTGTGAAGTAGGCTCAAGTTGCAGTCGGATTACATCTTTTCTAAGGATTTGTAGAGTGCGGTGTTGAGTCGTAAGAAAAACAGTGGAAACTTTCGTTCATTCAACAAGAGTTTACTGAGCACACATGTATAAAACATTGTATTACACAGAGATGAAGAGATAAGGCCTCTGTGCTCCAGCTACTTAGAGTCTATCAGAGACAACTTGAATGCAAAAAACTAACCGTGGTTAAGAACATGGGCTTTGGAGACAAAATGACTTCAAATTCCTGCTCACCACACCAATATATTGCTTAGAGTTTTCATATCTTTGTTTTCTCATCTGAAGACTGAAGAGAATAAAAGTAAAATAGGACTGATAAAAAAAAAACATTCTTAATCAAAATCTATTCTGTTTCTCCTGTTATACAGGATATTAACTTTGGACTCTATATTACTGCTCACCACCAGAACAAAGGTAAAAAATTAACATTAACTTGTGATCAGAAAACTGGTTAAAACTGCAAGATGATTTCTGGATCCCCAAAAATATCCATTTATATTTTGAGATGACTGTAATATTATAAAACGTTCAGGAATAGAATCTATTATTCATCTATATTATACAAGCTCGGACAATAAAGTTTGCAAACTCATCCTAGAAAATGTGCTACGTACCTCAGTGCTGAATATCACTACAGCCACCTTTGAAGTACTCCTCTTGGGAAGCTATGCACCGACTCCAGTGCCTAGTCCATCTTTTAAAGCAATTTTGGAACTCTTTTTCTGGAATGGCCATCAGAGCTGTCATCATATTACTCTTAATGTCCTGAATGTCATCAAAATGTCTTCCTTTCAATATTTCCTTTATCTTTGGGTAAAGAAAGAAGTCATTGGGGGCCAGATCAGATGAGTAGGGAGGGTGTTCCAATAAAGTTATTTGTTTACTGGCCCAAAACTCCCTCACAGGCAGTGCCGTGCGAGCTGGTGCATTGTCGTGATGCAAGAGCATGAATTGTTGGCGAAAAGTTCAGGTCATTTAATTTTTTCACACAGCCTTTTCAGAATTTCCAAATAGTAAACTTGGTTAACTGTCCAGCTGGTACAAATTCATAATGAATTATCCCTCTGATATCAAAATGGTTAGCAACATCGTTGCAACAAGTTTGCAAATGTAATTGTCAGACCTCGCATACCCCATTAAACTGCGGATTCTTTCCTCCCCCAAAAACATCACATGAATTTAAGGAGACGAAATTAGTATCATAAAGTGCCACAAGTATAATCAACACAAACCTGATTGTTATCTAATATTTGCCGAATGCCAGGATTGTACTGAACATGGCATGCATCAGAACATTTGAGAGAAAGTAAAAAGACAAATAAATGAAACAAAGACTTGGTGGGAGAAGAAGCTCTTTCACCTCCTCTTCTTCTTTGGCTTTGAAGGGTGTGTGCTGAGCGCACCTCCTTTGTGAGTGAGCGCTAGCTCTAGAGCTAGAATCCATGTAATTCCAATATGGCGCACACCGATCACTCACATGAGCACCCATGCTATTTCCACCTGCCCCCTGGGGGCTAGGGCATAGGGAAACCCTGGAAGCCACCATCTTTGTGTGCCTGGGTCTCTGCATGATTATGTGGAGCGAGCCCCTCTGCAGACCTGAAACTGTCACGGACTAGTTATAACATACGAGCAAGAAATACATTGCTATCTCATTAAGCCAGTGTACAGTTTGGGGTGCTTTATTGCTACAGTCAGCATTTCTTGTTCTGATAGACTCCTTTCCATATTAGGGGGAAAGGCTCTGCTCAGGTCAGAAGTCACACAGACACAATCTCTAAAAACAAAAACAAGCAAACAAGAAAAAAGCCTCTCCACCAATCACTAATTAGGTAGGCAGTTAAAGGAGTAAACGTTTTGTGCTGAAAATCAAGATAACAACATGCAAGCAAGACAAAGCTTTGTAGTCACATACGCTTGAGTTTGAATCCCAACTCTGGTACTTCCTCACTGTGTGACTCTGAGCAAGTTATTTATCTTTTTTTTTGTCTTCAGTTTCCTTGGCTTTTACATGAGGGTGATATTATCTAGCTAATAATGTTGTTTTAAGGATTGAATGAGATCTATGTAAAGCTACTCTACAAAGCGAGGCAAGCCATCATTAGGCCTGCAATAATGAAACCTAATTTGTAATCTCCACTCGGCATGAAGAAACTGAGTCCATGCCAAGACAGTCCAGGTCTCGAGGCTTTGGTTCCTTACATACAAAACGAAAGGACTGCGCTGTAGCAAACTTCATTCCTCTTCCGGCTTCAACACCCCAGGTGATGGGGGAGCTGGGCTTTGGGCTTAAGCCTTCATCTGCTACTAACCAGCTAAATGACTGCTATAAGGTTTACGGGACCTCTTTGTACCCCCGTTTCTTCATTAGCCAAACTGCAATTAAAAAAAAAAAAAAAATGCATGTTTTGTCTGCCTCTCGAACAAAACTCTGAGAAAGTATGTACTAGCTCTGGAAGTCAATTAACCACTACACAAAATACATGGTGGTGTCGTTATTGCTGTTTCTTCTTTGTAAGTCCTGACTAGCAACTACTTTTGATCCACTGAACTGAAAGGTGCCCGTTACCAGTAATGGTGCCAAGGACATCGGTGACATGGCTCTCGGCCTTTTGTAAGTCTCTTTTTTTACTGAGTTGGCAACATCAGTTTCTTCCTGGTTGTACCCTTCCAAAGTTATCTCTAAAGGCTTTCTTTTTGTCTATTCTCTAAACAAATCCTTCCCAAATTCTTCCATAAAAACCAATTAATTTGCACTTTGACTCTCCTTCCTAGTCTAGAGGCTCTCCTCTCTAAACTGACCTCTGACACAAGTTCATGTACACATGTATTATCACCTACACGTTAGCTAATCTCAGAGGTCTCTTCATTTCAAACTCATTCTGCCCAGAGTGTTACATGACATACGTCTTTCCGTGTATCAAACTCATACCCCTCCCCCAGCACTCCTTCTAGCTCTCCTTCCTCATAGTCAATAAATACAAGGCCAAAGTTCCTAGAATGGCTTACAGTGTCTTACATAATCTGTCTGCTCTTATCTCTTTGAATTCATCAAACACTGTTCCTTTTGCTTACCCAGGACAGCTACACTGACTTCCTAGCTATTCCTCAGGCATACCAAGCATGTTCTAGCGTTTACATATATTGTTCTTATATGCTGTTCCTTCTGCCTAGAATGTTCTCTCAGATATGTCCATGGCTTTATCTCTCAATCTCCACACCTTTATTTGAATATCCATCTTCTCTGCAAGGCCTTCCCTGGCCATCATATCTATAATTACAACCATACTTAGTCACTGCAGCTCAAAAATTCCTCACCCTCTTCTTACATTTTTCTCCTTTGTACTTATTGCCCTCTAAATACTTTGTATTTTACATGCATATCTTGTTTTCCATCTTCTTCCCCTCACTAGAATGTGAACCCCATGAAGTGATATGAGGACAGAACAGGACTTGGAACTTAGAAGGTGCAGAATGAATATTTGGTGGATGAAAGAAAAGGCAGAGGAAGGGAAAGAAGACACACTGGCAATTCTTTGACATGGTTTAAAATCTGCTTTGCAACCATTCTCTATATCTGTTGCCAACACCATGCTCCAGTTTCTTCTCAGACCTGAATGAGTACAGTATCTCCTGGCCGTCCTCTCCAATCCACAGCAGTATTTGGCTAATGTTCCCAAAACTAATTACTCAGAAAAAATTAATTGAAAATAGCACTTGCTATTCTGGCACTGGAAAACTAGTTCAACTTGGGTAAGTCTCCTTCCAACTTGATATTTTAATTCTATTATTTTTATAAGCAAAGATTAAATTAGATGAGTGCTTTTCACCCAGTACTCTACAGAGCACTAGGTTTCCATGGGGGGGGGGTTCTCTTTGGTAGACCAGATGAATCTCCAGGTGGAGCCACCGTGAGTAAGCATTCAGCAGCTGTACATTTCTATAGTGTAGATCAACTAAAGTTCACTACTATGAATGTTGACGATTTTAAAAACACTGAGGTAGATCATGTTCACTCCCGGCCTGAAAATCCCATGACTATGTAATTTTATTATACCCTGTTCCTCACAAATGATTCTTATTATAAAAGTCCCCCACTAGGCATTCAAAGTCACGAAAATAATATGATCTCATTTTGCCTAACAATTCACTTTTATTTCTCAAAATTCTTCAGCACAAAACCTTCCAATGCTCTGGCTTGGTTGCCTTAGTATCCATGTATTCTTTATTCAATTTCATTTCATGTTTCCCAAACTGCAAGTGATTTTTTAAAAATTTAAAATCCAAGTACAAATTTTAATTCCACCAAAACATCTTTATTTTCTCTGAATTCCAATAGTACTTAACAATTCTACCACCCTATTCAAATCTTACCATCCATTCTGTTTTAGAAAATTCTGTTTTCTTGCTATAGTTTCTCTCAAATAGAAAGAATTTTCAAACTTTCACTCATTAATAATTTACTATGTGTTAGTCCCTCTGACAAGTACTTTATGTTCACTAATTTATTTGACCTTCAGAATGCTGCTGACATCATTTTAATTACCCTAATTTTACAGAAAGTGGAGACTTGGATATTTAAATAATATGCCCATTGTAAAATATCTGGGAAGTGGCACATTGGGGAGTTAAACCACAGTCTATTTGACTCCAAACTACATATGTAGTTTGTAGTTTGTAGTCAAATGAACTAGTTTACCATATAACCTCTGGCATATTTTAGAGGAAGAAGACTTTCTCTTTTGTCATCACCCATGTCTAAGCTCCATTTCAAGTGTAAAGGTGACTTAACTCATTCTTATCAATAGATTTCTAGGTGAAAGAGTTGAATAGAGGTTTCAGCCAATGCTACCACAAAGAAAGCAAAATTCAGAGTTTGAGTGTAGCTAATTTAACTGCATGCAATAATGAAAATAAACACTCTTCAAAGGAAAATTCTACCTCTACAAAATAGGAACATAACCAATACACAATAAAAATTGTTAGATATCTATAAAGAAAATATGACTCATGCCAAAGAGAAAAAGCAGACAATAGAAACCAAACCCTAGATGATTAGTTTAGTAGATAAAACTTAAAAAAATAAAATCAAACTATGTTCAAAGACTGAATAAAAATATTAAGATGAAAAATGAATACTTTACTTTTAACCAAGATTGAGTAATAGGGAGTGGTCTTACCTATTAATCCAACATAAACAAAAACAAATCAAACAATATATGTGGAAAGAATGGTTTTCAAGATATTAGAAATTAGGCAACTAAGGAGCACGATCCTTGAGAGACATGAAACACATGAGAAGAGTCCTGCAATTGCCCTCATTTGCCACATGAGAGGGGTTTAGGCCATGGTGCAAGGGGGAGGAACTCAAGGGGACTACCTCGTTGAAGAATTAAAGCTGAGGGTATGAAGAGAACAAGACAGCTAGAGTTTGCAGGACAAGTATTGGAAAGGAGAGAGCTAGCTGCACAGAGAGGGAACTCTGGAGTCCTGCAGGAGGTCAAATTCAAGTATTCAACAGAGTAGTGATCAGAAAATGCGTGTGATGAAACAACCTAACACTGGAGAAAGACCACCAGAATGGAGTAGAGGTAACAGTGCCTGGTGCTCACATCGGGAGGGGAATAGTGCGTACTTCCATAAGCTAGCCTGGAAATTCTCATAATTCACTGGATAATACTGGATAGGGTACACTAAAGTGTCTTGCCTCGGTAGTTCAGAATCATTATCTCTATTATTAAACACAGTTTTAGCCCCAACTAAAAATCTTAAAAGCAAGACTCAAAAGGCTCTAATAGTATATAAGTGTTTTAATAGGGTTCCAGAAAAAAGCTAAGAAATATTTATAGGAATACAAAAACAACCAGCATCTAATAAAAAAATAAATAAAAAACTGACACTGACTGGTATCCAGTGTCAATTTTAGGCTGAATGGAAACTGGAAAATCTAACTTAAAACTAAGAGGAAAAAAAGTATTTGACACCAACACAAAATTGATACATATGTTAGGATTAGAAGATAGGACATTGAAACAGTTACTACAAATGTATTCACATGTTAAAAAAAGTTAACTTGAGACATGAAAATAATTTATATATAAACTATATTTTACATGTCTATTAATTATATATTAACATATGATATAATATATAAAAGGATACATCAATCAAGCTAATAGACATAAAAGCTACAGTGGATGAGATGAGCAATACACTGGATGGTGCTGTTGGCAGATTAGCTGTTGCAGAAGAAAAGATTAGTGAACTTCAAAAAACTATTCAAAACGAAATACAAAGAAAAAAACAAAAAAAATGAGAAGCATCAATGAAGTATAAAGTTAAATCAAGTAGACTAATACATGAGTAATTGGAGTCCCTTAAGAAGGAGCAGGACAACAGGGAAACCCTTGAGGAAACATTGGCCAAAAATAATCGAAATATGTTGACTCTATAAGCAAATAGACTCAAGAAGTTCAATGAGCTCCAAGTGCTGGAGACGAAGAAAAGAACACTAAGGCACATCATATTCAAACTTCCCCAAAACAGTGAAAAAGAACAAAAAGAAATCTTAATAGCAGTCAGAGAAAAAAAAAGCCATGTTACAAGCAGAGGAACAAAGTTAAGAATGTTAGCAGATTTCTTCTGAGGAACAATGCAAGGGAAAAGACAGTGAAGTATAAAGCTTTAAAGCACTGAAAGAAAAAAACAACTGTCAACTTAAAATTCAGTACCTAGCAAAAATAAATTTCAAAACTGAAGTGAAATAACGACCTTTCAGATATATAAAAGCTGAAAGAGATCATCATGCGCCTTTCTGCACTATGTGAAATGTTAATGGGAATCCTTCAGGCAGAAGGAAAATGTAACAGATGACAGTATGATGTGCAATAAAGAATAAAGAACACTGGAAATAATATGTGCATGGTAAAGACAAAAATTATTTTCTTATTCATTTCTTATTTTTTATCTTTAAAATTATTTACTTTTATTATTTTTTATCTTTAAAATTATTTACTTTTATTATTTTTTATTTTTTATTATTTTCTTAAATTATTTAAAGGATTTTCAACCATTTATACAAAAAGAATGTATTGTGGGGTTTAAAACATGTAAAATAATGTATATGACAACAATACCATAAAATTCAATGGGAAAAAAATGGAAATATACTATTGTAAATTTCTGATATATGTGTTAGTACAATATCACTTGACGGTAAATATTACAAGTTAAAGATGTATATCATAAACACAAAAGCAACCAGTAAAACAACAAAACAAAGATTTATAACTACTAAGATAACAATGAAGATGAAATGAAATCCTAAAAATCACTTATTGCAAAAAAAGAGATAAAAAAGTAGAATGGGAACAAAAATAGATAGGACAAATAGAAAACAAATAGCAAGATGACAGACTTAAACTTAACCATATCAATAATCACACCAAGTGTAAATGGTTTTGTACATCCAAAAATTCTATATGCAGTAAAATTATTTTTCAAAACTGAAGGTCGTATGTAGATATTCTCCAATTAAACTAAAACAAACAATCATAGCAAGTTGATTGGCACTACAGGAAATACTGAAGGAAGTTCCTAAGACTTAAGGATAAAGAAACCTGACGGTATCTCAGATACATTAGAAGAAATGAAGCACATTATCAATGATAAATATACATGAAAATATAAAAGCTATATGAATTTTCTGTTTTTCCTTCTCTTAACTTCTTTAAAATACAAATGACTTTAAATAAACTATTGTAACACTATTGTAGGATCCATAATGTATGCAGATGTAACAGATGACACCAATAGCAAAAAGGACAGGTGGGTGGTAAATGGAACAATTGTGAAGTATTACAATATTAATTCAACATGGTCTATGAAAAATGGAACTATGCTGATCTATTACAACAGTAACTCAAAATATATTGATAAATTAAAGATGCAGATTTTACTCCCCATAGCAACCACCAAAAATAATGGAAAAAGAAAGAACAAAAAACTTAATAGAATAAAAGTATGTGATTAACCCCAAAGAAGGCATAAATAAAAGGAACAGGAGAATAAAATTCAAATGAGACAAATACCATGTTTTCCCAAAAATGAGACCTAGCCGGACAATCAGCTCTAATGCACCTTTTGGATATGCTATATCATATAAGACCCAGTCATATTTTATAATAAAATAAGACCAAGTCTTGTATTACCTTTTGCTCCAAAAGACGCATTAGAGCTGATTATCCGGCTAGGTCTTATTTTGGGGGAAACACGGTAGAAAAGAAACTACAAAATGGTAGACCGAAATCCAACGATATTAATATTTATATCAGGGATAAAAAAGCTGTCACGATAAGGAAAATTAGCAAAGACAAAAAGGACATTTCTTAAGCGTCAATTCATTGGGAAGATAGAACAACCTTAAATATGGGAAGCTTTTTAATAATAAAGATTCAAAATAAACAAATGAAAGTAAAGAAATAAAGAGAAAAATAAACAAATCCAGAGATTTTAAAATCCCTATTTTAGTAATAGATAGAATAACTAGATAGGAAAATAAATCAGTAATATAGAAGACCTGAACAATATTCATTGACATTTATTTAACATTACTACCAATCACTGCAACATACATATTTTTTGCAACTGCACATGCATGTTGACCAAGATATGACAAATGAAACTATCCCTCCAAAATCCAAAAGACTGAGTGTGTTCTCTGACCACACAGAATTAAATTAGAAATCAAGTAACAATAAGATCTCTAGAAACGTTACAAATATTTGGAAATCACATCACTTCCAAAAGCCCAAGGATTAAACAAGAAATCAAAAGGAAAATATGAAATATTTTGAACTGAATGATAATAAAATTACAGCATGTTAAAAATCAGCAGGAATCGGCTAAAGCTATGCCTAGAAACAGATGTATGGCTCCAGTGCTTATACAAGAAAAAATAAAAGTTTAAAACTTATGATCTACTTTTCCACTGATTGAAACTATTCAAAGACAGTCAAATAGATTTCTATACTATATCTGGTCGTGCCCAGGGGCCTGAGTATGTAACGTAGGATTAGTGAGATCATAAGTAGCATCTCAAGACTCTATTAAACTAGAAGGGATATTTCTTAACATACCTGAGACAGAATAGCCCAATGTAATTTTTCAATACGAAGAACCAGAGGGAATGCAAAAAATATGATTCTGTACATCAAAACCAAAGGAAGAGTCAAGGACAAAGTTGGAGGAGTAATTGTGAAATGTAGATCTAGGAGAATGGGAAGCAGGTAAGCATGGGGTGTAAGGAGCAGGTGCATGGAGAGGCCCAGGAATAAGGGCTTGAAAAATAAGTAGGTATTGAAACACCTTTGACTTTGACTTTGGACCATCAGTTCCAAGTCACACTTTAACCTTGCTTCGCCCCACTCTCTAAAAAAGAAATATCCTGGCTCACATAATTGAAAAGTCCAGGGGCTCTAGACTCTGGGATACAGGTAATCAAATATATCCATTAGGATTTAGAATCCCTCTATCTCTCCATTCAGTTCTTCATCATATTAGCTTCACTTTAAACCGGAGTCTTTCCATGGAGTGGCCCCAGGTGTTCTAGCCTGACATCATTCTAAATCCATTGAAGAGAGAGATTTTTAACAATAGGGTTGATAAAAATCTAAGATTTGAGCCTCATTGGTCTCAATGTAGTCACTTGCTGAGTCCAGAAGCAATTACTCTGTCTCTATCTGGATTACCAGCCCATCCCTGGAGCAAGAAGCAAAACCAGCTCCACTTGAGGTTTCTCGAACTGAGAACTGAGAAGAGGTTATTCCCTCAGAAATATTAGAAGGCCATTACTAGAATGGGGAAGTATCCTGGGTAGGTGAAAACAACAAATTTCTATTAGGCCTCTTTTTATGTTATAACTGCAGCGTATTGTAAAATGAATATGCTGGCTCACAAAACCATACTGCTTTGGGCAGACTGTAATGTTCCCTTTGAGATGCTTCTCAGTCTAAAGGGTATCTTCATATCTCTATTCTCCTCTGACTTTCAGGTTAAAGTTCTTCATATATGCATCCATTGTTGCCAACAAAGTAGATAATGAATCAATGTCACTCTAAGAACTAAGTATGAAAGATGCCTATTTGAGGCTTCTGGGAGGATGGCAGAGTACACTTCATACTTAAGGGTCACATAATGTGTTCTGGCAATTTTTTAGGGAAAAAAAAATCATTTCATTCCTTCATTATCATCATTGTAGTAGCCTACTATTTTTGAGACCGCGTTTTGGAACAAGCATGGTGTGAACTACTCTAAATATGTGTTTTAAATTGTTCTGTCAACTTTACATATAACAAGCATTTGTGCCAGACTCATTGTCAGCCATTCTCCCAGCCCCCATGCCAGTTATTCATCTGTCTGCTACAGAGGAAGTACCTGTCTGTCTTTCCTCTGTTGAATCTGAGAGATGTATTTCTCAGACTCTTTTGTTAAGTAATTTTCAGCTAGGTGTGTTTGTTGGAAGCACTGGTGAGACTTAGGAGGGAGAGAGGAAGAGAAGCAGGGCATTTCTTTCCATATTGTCTACTTTGGGTGGCATCTCTGACAATGGTTATGCTTCTGCAGCCCCAGCAGTGGTAGTGACTCCCTGCGATGCTTCTCTCTAGGATCCCCCTATTCCCCTCAATCACTCATTAAACTCTTCTAGCACCTTTGTAAATAATTCACTATATTAAATTATCTCCACTGACTTACCTGCTGAGGTTTTTATTTTTCTGCTAGATTGTAATTGATACACCACTTTCCATTCTTCTCTGGTAGAAGAACCTTGGTTTATTTACATAAAGAGTCATGATTGCTTAATTTCAGAAAAAAAGGAGGCCCATCTCCCAGCCCCAGGGGTTGAATCACTTTTGATCGAAATCAGTGGTTCTCAAAGACTGGCCATCCAACTAGCAGCATTCACATCAGCAGGAAATAGAATAGGAATGAAAATGATCAGGTTTTATCGCAACATACTGAATCAGAAATTCTGGAGGTAGACCCCAGCAACTGGTATTTTAGCAAGTCTGCCAGATTCCTCCTGAAGACCATACTCTGAGAACCACAGGTCAACAATAATGTTATCCCTGTTTCCCTTCCCAGTGATTTATCTAGACCCGGCTTGTGACCAAGTTCTGGCCAGTGAGAAATAAGGGGAAATCTGCTGGGCACGAGAGTGGGAGTAGGGTTGCTTTTCAAGATGCAATGACAGAATTCCTGAATATTCCTTCTATTTAGCAAGCTGGATGGAGGATTTGATGACTGGAGGTGCAGCAAATTTGGTACCATGGGAAAAAAATCCAATAAAATCACAGACACACCAAAATAGCCTTATATTATCACTGAGCTGCTGAACCAACCCTGGAGCTGCATAGTGCCAGATTTCTTATCAGGACATATAATTAAGGATTTTATGATTAAGTGACAATTACTTGAGTTTTCAGTTACTTGCAATCAAAAGTAATTCTAATCAATAAGATATTCTTATCCCTACTTTTCAGATAAGAAAACCAAGCCCAAAAGAGAGAAAATAATTTCCATAAGGCAATATATCTAATACATGGTATGATAAGATTCAAATTTGCTTTTCTCTGATTCCAAAACTTCAGTGGGCTACTCTACATTTCAATAGGTCACACTGTCACTCTCAATAAACTGCAGATCTGAGGTGACCATTTCAGGGTATTGCAATGGCTACATTTTACTTTTTCCCCTTATGTCATTATTTCTAATCCTGAGTATCTTTAGGGGCTTAAGAACCCTTGATGAAGATAGTAGTGAAGCCATCTTGAATAATTCTTTGTTTTTCTGCTTAAAAGGAGGAATGCAGGTTTGTTATTAATTTATTCTTGCAAGATGTTAAATGTATCCTTTTAAGGACAGGTCCAGGTTTTACTTTGAGAATTCCAATAGCCTGCGTTATTCGTAGTGGAGGTACTTATGCTGACATGATAAATAAGATAATTTACCACCAAATAAAACAGAGAGGCTTCAGCCCCCAATGAGAAATGGATCATTTAAGTCAGTCCTTTAGAAAGCTTTACCATATTTCTGTCACCATCTAATTATACCTACAGAAAAAATATTTTATGTTGTGTAATGGTAGACAAGCAACCATCATAATGAAAAAGTTATTTCGGAAAAACAAATAAAAGCCTTTGTCAAATTCACAGAAGTGCCATAATTTGTGTTTTTCAAAGGGACAAAAGTGTCTTTCTTTCCTCTTCTTTCAGAAGAGAAAATTCAAGCACACTCTTAGACAGGGCTGGATTTAAGATTCCCAACAAGCACTTAAGCTGGTTTGTGTGGCCATAGCTTCACAGCACCCTGGATGCATTTGGTTTAAAAATGTCTCTGCTGAACTGATGCTGCTCACAAGGGATGCAGAGACAGAGCTGACCCCATGAGTCAACCTTAGAATCTTGGAAACTTGGAAAGCTCAGAGACGGCACCAAGTAACTACAAGAGGAAACAAAGCGAATGAGTCACTTCTCTTAGAATAAACAACCACTCGATGTGAGAAACCACTTAGGTATCCAGAGAAGACAGACTGCTGAGAGGGTAGATTATATGGGGTGAGGATCATTCAGAAATGAAATAGAGGACAGTTTCATTGACTTTGGTCATTTGTCATATGTCCCTTTTCAGTGCCTACAAAGAAACAATAGTTCCTTTCAATTGTGTGGGTTAACCATCGTAATATTGGTGATAACTAAGAATGTCTAAATTCCATGTGATTAGAAATCATTGAATCATAGAGGAACAGAGGAATGGAATTGTTATGTGCTACCATATTCAAAGTCATACCCTCCAAAGATTAGAGGACCCACGCAGGCAACCTGAGTTAATAATGTCGCCCAGGCACTAGCACTGGGGAGAGTACGTGTCCTGCCCATGGAGAACAGCTGTTACGTAGCTCCAGGAAATGACCCCATGCCATGCCATGTTGGATTCCCAGCAAAGACCATTCCTTCATCCCCTTGAAGGTTCACTGACAGGCTAAGTCTGGCTATAGGTTGGTTTTATTATTATTTTTTAAATACCAGGTAGGCCAACACTGGGCAGGACACACAAAACATGTTTTCATTTAACTTAAGATGTCAGTTTGCAATCTTTGAGTCCAATTACCATCCTTTCACGCATAAATAATGAAAGAAGTGATTTCCCTAAGGTCACCTAGCTGGTTGGACAAATACCTGACTGCATATGCAGCATAAACAGTTCAATAGCTGTTTAAAGAGCAGTGATGCCAAATAGCTAGACATACTTGAGAGCAACACACACACACTCACACTCACACACACACACTCACACTCACACACACACACTCACACACTCACACACACACACACACTCACACACACATACACACACATCACCTAATATGTGCCCGGAGACTTTTCTAGATGTGGAAATATAAAGAAGAAAATAAATAATTCTTCAATGTCTATGTTTTAGTCTCCATGGCAGTCCTGAGAAGTATGACTTACTCTCCCCATTTGACAGATAAGAAAGCCAAGAGTCTATGGCACTTTCCCAAGGCCACGGGCTAGTACATAGTAGAATTGGGATTCAAGTGCAGGTATGCTAGTGCTAAATACACTGCTTCTCTTCCTATGCAATGTTGTTTCTTCCTTATACCTTCTTCGGTGAAAACTTAAGTATCCATACATAGCCTCTTCCTTTGAGGACCTCACAGTCTGTGGAGGAAGACAAACTTAGAAACAAACATCTCTCTGGGAGAAACTCTGTGCTAACTACACAAAGAAATGACAGAATTTTGGGGGGACACACCCAGAACCAGGTCTGCCGGAAGCTACTCACTTAGCTCAGTAGAGCTTCACTTGCTCTTTCCCCCAACCTGCAGTGAAACAAAGTGGAGATGCCAAACCTACTCCCTGCAGTCTCTACAGAACGTTCTGGCTTCGAAAACCAAACTCAGACCATGGAGTTCCTAAGAGCGAAATGCTGTAGGCTTTGCAATCCTAACGATCCCTTAGGCAGGAGCAGCATGGAACCATACCCAACACGCTGTCACACACAGTATCGTGTTTGATCCTCACATGCCCTTGGTGAATTGGGCAGTTTTAGGATTCAGATTCTCCCTTCGAACATGATGAAACTGAGGCTCAGAGAAATGGCTCAAGGTGGAGGAGAAGCCCCATGGAGGTGTTCTGCCTTCTAGCCTGTGTTCTCTGTAGCCTACCGTGCTAACTATGTAGGCATTTGGGGATAGAAAGGAACGGAGGTTAGTGGCAGGAAACGAAAGGAAGGTTCCCACAGAAAGAATTAGTTAACATGTTGCAGTGGAATTTGATTGCTCTTGGTGATATTTCTACAGTCTCCTTCTCCATCTCCTGAGCTTTCACTTTTCTTTTGTATTTTCTGTTTCAGTAATTTCCCATAAGCATTTGTCCCCTCCCATCCTTTCCCCCTGGCTTGCACCAAAGACTGAGATTTTCAGAAAGAATTGGAAACACAACAGCCATAGAAGACCAATGATTGTTTATATTGAGGGCTACCGAAGGTCAATACTGTAAAAATGATGCAAATGCCAAAACAAAAAAACAAAAACAAAAAACCAGGATGGAAGAATTAGTCAATAATTTAAAAGTCCACATGATTGCTAAGAAAAGTAAAGTCATCTTTCAGAGCATTTCACCACTTTTTGTTGCTTTATCTTCAGTCCTGCCCCACCTTCAAGCCACAGGAAAATGTTCTTCCAAGAAGGATTTTATCCTCTATTACCATCACACAACGATTAGTATCACTTTCATCTCCTAACTCCTAGCTTCTCAGGAATGACATTGGCAAAGGGACAAATACATTGAAAATCAGTACTCAAGAAAATGGAACAGCAATGAACACTGTATCAAGAACAGTTTCCCAATTCCTAAGGCAGGGCTTTCCTGTTACAAAGAAAACTGCACAAGCCTCTGTGCCAGATCTATTCCTGTGGTCTTATAATAGATGGCCCAGTCAGCCCTGGGAACAGAGAGAGCCCACACAGATTGTATGGTTTTGTTTGGCACAGACAGTTATATTTAATAACTGAACCAGATGCCAACAGTAAGAATCTGAAGATTTTACATAGAAATTTTGGATTCCTGACATTTCTAAAAAAAAAATATATATATATATAAATAAAAAGAATCTGCAATGTTAGACACACCTTGCCACATGGCAACAACTGATAGGAAATGAGCAGTGGCTGCCACCTTTAAATGGGGCATAGACTCTCCATTGCAGAGCAGTTCCTGTCTGGCTCACTTTATTCATGCTGGACAGCTGTGGCCATCTGAGTTTATGACACCTGCCAGAAGAGGCTTCCTTAAGGGCAACAAAATCTCTAAACTTTTTGTATGGTGTACCTCTGATACTATAAATTTTCTTAGTTTATGACCCCTTATACAAGCATTTTTATATACCAAACATACATAAATGTTAGAAGTAAAAAGCAGAAGGCAAATATTTTAATTAATTTAAATTAGCAATGTTAATCGCATTATTTATTAACTTCAGAAAAATGTTTGCTCTCTAATGTAGTATTTTTAGTATGTGCACAAGGCTGGAGTATGTTCAGTTGAAAATCTTGCTTTTAACATCGTACTACTTTATATATTAACTAAATGATGCTGGCAGGTCAACTGTTTGCAATTAAATCATTTATAATTAAAGACCAGCAAAGTTTTACGTCCTTAGTTTTGATAAGATAATAACTAATATAAACAGAAATTTGAATATTCCAATACCAATCGATTGGTGTGCCCAATCCTGGGGCACATGCCCAGCGACACAGGCAGGGGTGGATGTCCCATCGCCACTCTTACATCACCAGGGACAATGAAATCAGGGCAGCTCAGACTCTTAGGACAGTTCTGAAGTCAACCAGAACCAAGCTCAAACTCAGGCTCTGCCCCTTACTGGTTACGGAACCAGTGATTATCTCCTTCATTCCATCTTTAAAATGGGGAAAAGGACCGGTATGGCATTGTGATATGTAAATGTGATAACGCCGACAAATCGATTGTTGATCTCAGATTTCAGAGCCCACGCGCACTAGCAGGTAACTTTCACTTTTTAAAATATTATTTCACTTTATTTTAGCTTATTCAACAACACAATTATCTCTGATGGACTCAAAGTCTTGGCCGTCTCTTTGTGAAAGCTTCATACTTTTAAAAAAACTTCCTCCTTTTCAGAGCCTCTACAATCTGTTTTTTTATATGTGAAAAAGGTGACTTTCCGTCAATGGAAATAGTAAATAGTTGAGTCATCATAATGTAGTAAAAGTATTTTTCCCCCAGATATCTAGTCACCAATGCTCTGCTCCCTACACACACACACACACACACACACACACACACACAAATATGTTCACTAAGAAATGACTTCTTGGCAAAAGCAAAAGACCAACTTCATGTTATTTTTGGAAAAAAAGATAATACCCTTATTAACATGACAACAGTCTGCCTTTGGCTTTTCTTCCCATTACTCAAGTATTACGTCACAGGCATTTATTTTTCCCCTAGTGCTGACTACAATTTGCTGAGTAAAATGGTGATGGCAGGAAGAGAATTACAAGTGAGAACCTAACTGAGCCGCAGGGATAGACTGCTTCACGTCGGCAAATACCTCTGCTGTGGCAGCTTCAGGGTGCTGCCTGGGGTCCCAGACTGCAGCTAACTGTGGCCTTACTGCCTGAGAATAAATTTGGTGTCCAATTACCTTCAATGTTTGCTTTTATTAGGCAAATAGGTGCCACCCCACTTTCTTACTCCAAAATGACCAAATACAAGTATAGTTTTCATGTATCACCCACCATGCATCTATTGAGCATTAGCTATATGCATCGGCAATGTGCTCAGGGGTTCAAAGCCATGGATCTGGTGAGGTAGAACATAGATGGATTTTACTGGTTTATCTCTCTTGCAAATATATATATTTTTCATGGTCATTTTGCTTCTATAGTCAGATGGTTTGGGGGTGAAGTCATAGATCTGTCCTTTCCTGACTGTGTGGTTTTGGATTCTTCATCATCATCTTCCTCATCTTTAAAAGAAAGACAATAATTCTTGCCTTGAGATTTTTGTGACTATTAAATGAGAGGTGTACTATTGTTTGTAGTTGATGAATAAAAATGTTGGTTTCCTTTTACCCTACCCATTTGTTACAAGAGGTGCAAAGTGGAATAAACCAGTTGCTGCCTTTCAGGAATTCATATTCCTTGAAGGAGACAAGGCCATATATAATTTAAATATAAGAAAATATTATAATATAGCTATAAATCAAATGCAGTAAGTATAAAATCAAAGCTACAATGTCATCCTCTTTAACAGTAAAATCCTGGGATGGCATACTCCCTGATGAATTCGGGGATTCAAATATAATGTGATTTCCGAGGGGAAATTAGCTCTTGCTTTCTGTCTAGCCCTTAGTCTGAAATAGAGGTGAAATAAAGTCCTTATCTTTGGGGGAGACAGAGAAGTCAAGGCCAGAAGCAAAGAGGAGGCAGCCCTGTTTCAGGAATGGAGAATAGGTCCCATATGTGCCCAGTATTCTTATAGCTCCATCTTTTAGGATCATTTCAACCACGTGGGTACCAACTCACTAGGACCTTTCTGGAACAGCTGCAAGTTCCAGCCAAGACAAGGAACCAGAATTGTGTTTCCCGGAAAATAAGACTGAGCCGGACAATCAGCGCTAGATCTTGTTTTGGGGAAACACGGAATCAGCTTCAAAGTGATATTGAGGTCTGAGAACACTTACCACTAGGTGGCACCAAATAGCAACAAGGCCTGGACGGATGTAGATGCTGGATCTGGCTCACCAGGGCAGGCTCACTCCTGCCATTTCGTCAAATTTGTTACGAAGGATCTTTGCATTCACACATTTTGTATTTTAGGCCCACTTTCTTCAATGCATGGGTTTTATTGCACTTGGATTTTAGTAGAAGCTTTGAACTCTATTACATTCCCTATAAGATCTGGGCTTTCCTTACCATTTTTCTCATGTTATATTGCTCTCCCCTTAGTTCACTGCACTCCAGACACTTTAGTTTTCTCAAATGCAGCATCTACCTTGGAGACTTTGTACTAGCTTCCTCTTCCTGTAATGTTCTTAATACACACAACCAACCAGCGACTTCTATTATTTAGGTCTCAGCTCAAATGCCACCATTTCAAAAACTCCTTGAGCACCATTTTGAAGTAGCTTCACCTCTCTAGTCTCTCCCTGCTCCATTCCTCGGTTTCTCTTCTTCATAGCATTAGTCAGAATCTGACATGAACTAGTGTGTATGTTTGTGCATTGTCTCTTTTCCTTAGAATATAAGCCCACGAGGGCAGGGACTTTTCTGTCTCTCTTACCACCATGTCCCTGCATTCTAGAGAGTTGTTGATGAGGAGGGCAAGCTCAGTGGAATTCTTCTTTCGGTCATTGTCAGGGCCCTATGAGGGCAGAAAGAGTAAGCCAACTAGTAATTCTAGAGGAAAAGAGAGGAAAAGTACAAATAGGAAAGTTGTAGGAAATGGCTGGATTGGAAGAAGAAATTATTCCAATGAATACATTTGCTGGAATATATAGGAGATAACATCTTAATAATAGTGGAAACAATAATAACAACAACTAGTATACAGTAAGTGTTTACTCTGCCAAGCATTCTTCTACATACTTTACAGGTGTGAGCTCATTTACTGCTCTCAATAACCTGGTGGTATATAGATACCATCATTACCCTATGTTACAGATGAAAACACAGAGGCTCAGAGAAGTTATACAACTTGCCAGTGATCACACAGGTAGAAAACGGAGATGAAATATAAACCATAACAATCTGTTTCCATTCTCTTAACTACTATTTCAAATCAAATCATGAAAAGACCCAACACCCATACAAGTTATTAAAAGAAAGAGAAAGAATAGCCAAGGAGGTCTTAGCTAGGAGAGATGGGTACAACTGTCTAGTCAACACAAAAGTAGGTCACATAATAAAGAGGAAGACGATATGCAAGGTGGTCAAAAGGACAATAAATATGAGGCAAGAGGGTTTGGAGGTGATAAAGACACTCCTGAGAGGGTTCAAGAGCTCAGTTTGGAAAAAAGTGCTCACACCACAAGTTCATCTTTTCATGCCCTAGGAATTCATACCACCACTTAAACGTGTTCTGCCATGCTGGGTCATAACATTTTGGCAGATCTGGACAACAGCAAATGTATTGCAATTTGTCCCCTCAAATTACATCTAGGTTTAGCCCTTAACATATGCTCAGATTTTATATTTTATACATATGCCAAACAGAGAATGTGTGAGAAGGAAAAAATGGACACTGAGAAAAAATTGTTAGATCAAATTTTCCTTCATATTTCATATTTCTACATATTTCAAGTAAAGGGCAGAAATGGGAATTTGCCCAGTTCTGCTTTAAGAAAATGCTTTACAAATTCCATAGAACATATCTAAATTGCATTTGGATTCTGTGTTCCACTCCAGCATGATTATTTATGGTGTTTATTGAATACAGCCACTGTTCTCTGCCTCCACACATTTATAAATACAACTTCTAAAAGGCATCCATTAAGGCTTCTGATCTATAATTGGAAACACGATGTGACCAGTCATGCATTCACCAACATAACAAAATCATGTAAAGTCATCCTGGCCCATTCCTTAAGGTCTGGAGAGGTCTTGTCATTCAACAAAAGTGCCCAAGATGTTAATTAGGCCTCAGTTCCTGGACTTTCCATGAGACTTTCAGTTCATGGGTTATCACTGTGTACATGCCTCGCCTAATAGATCAAACACGAAGAATAATGATCTATTTTGTAGTAGTAATCCTTAGCAGTTTTGGAATTAATTTTAATCACCATGAAGGCAATGAGAATACCAATAATCTTTTTTGCTCACCTATACAAATATCTACCATTTTTATGAAATGCTAAAGCAAGCCAAAAAATTATAAAAGATAATACAATAAAAGTACCAATATCTACAACCCAGTTAAAAAGATAAATCGTGACGAATACAGCTGATGACCACTCTGTATGCCTACCTGCTCATATGTTCCTAGAATTAACCAGCATTCTGATTATAATTTTATCATTCCTATGCACTTTTTTATGTATGAATCCTTAAACGATGCATAACATTCTTTGCATTTTCAAATGACATAAATGGCATCAGGCTGCACAAATAGTTTTGTAACTTGCTTTGTTCACTCAACATTGTTTTGACATTTTATTCATATTGAAAGGAGTAAGCCTAATTTGTTCATTTTCCATACTGTTATTTTATCTTCTCCTTGACTGAAATTTGGTTCTCAGATTTTTGCAATCAGTTAATGAAACTATGCTCTCATGTGCAAGAGTTTCTCAAGTATGTTCCTGTAACTGGGATCGTTAGGTCAGAGAGCATGTGCACAGCCACCTTTATGAAAGTACCAAACAATATGCCAAAGTGCTTATAAATTTACATAAATATACGCTCCAGTTAAAAGTGTGCAATTTTTCCTGTTGTTTCATGTCTTTCTCAACATGTAGTATTGCCAGAAGTTTTGTTACCACAGTGGGTGTGAAACAGTATCTTGCTGGCATTTCATTTAGATTTCCCCGATTACTAGTGAAACTGAATATCTTTCCATATGCTTATTGATTTTTCTTGTTTCTATAAATTACCTGTTTATAATTTTTGTCCACTTTATTTGCTTTTTTCATATAGATTTAAAAATACATAATGCCTTTGTTGGTTTATAGCTATTGCAAATATCTGGTTTCCAGGCATGTCGCTTATACTTTCACTTTTTTTGAGGGGATGGTTACTTTGATGAATAGAAGTTAATTTCAGCTCATGTGAAATGATTTTCAATCTTTTCCTTTGTTGTGTTGTTTTTAAGGATTTGTTTCTATGGGTTCACCGTTAAATTTGAAGCTTGCTACAGGTTTTAGCACTGATCCTGTATCTCAGTTGTTAAGATTTACTTTCTATGACAGAGTGAATAATTTTTATTGAAAGCTTTTTCTACTTAAGATGATTCTATATATTTCCCTCCTTGTATCATTTAATGCAATAAATTACATTGATGTTAGGTATGTAAAAACATTCTTGAATTTCTAAAATAAAAGCTACTTGTTCATGATATTTTAAAAAGCAATCTGTTTTAGGTTTTCTGTATATTTGGTCTGAGAAGATTTTATATATATATATATATATATATATATATATATATATATATATATATGACATTAAACTGAAATTTTCCTTTATTAAATTGATTCTGATTAGTTTGGCAACACATTTATACTATCTATATTAAGTGAACCTGCAAAGTATTTCCCCCTTTTTTATTCTCTGGAATATTTTATAAATAACACTACCATGTATTTCCTGAATGTTCAGTTGACCTTGCTGGACAATATCTGTGTGTGAGTTTCAATATCTATGTGTATGGTTAGGTGAGTAAATATTTTTAACTAATTGAAAAACTTAATTATTACCCAGCTACTCAGTTTTTACATTTATTCTTGATTCAGTTTTGATAAATCATATTATTCTGATAAATGTATATTTCATCAAAGTTTTCAAGCTTTATATTTCTTTTTTTTTTTTTTTAGGATGACAAAAATGGAAGTCTGTAATAGGTTCTACTGACCTGTCTTAACAATCATTTTTCATCGTTCTCCTTCCTGTTCTTAGTTTGCCTTCTGCCAACCTGTCTACAGACAAGGACTTTTTTTTTTCCCCAAACTGTAGTTTAATCTTTTTCTTTTTCTTGTTAATTAAAGTTTATTGGGGTGACAATTGTTAGTAAAGGTACATAGATTTCAGGTGTACAATTCTAAATTACATCATCTATAAATCCCATTGTTTTATTTTAAGAAATATTTGTTGTATCTGTATTTAAGTTCCCCTTTTTACTTTTAATCGTAACTTTTTGTGCCTTGTCTCTTTCTCTTTGATTAGTGCCAGTAGAATTTTGTTTATATAATGGATCTTCCCTAAGAAATAATTTTAGCTTTTGATGATCCTCGATTTCATTTCTCATTTTACTTATTTTTGCTATCTTTATTTTTTTCCCTTTGATTAACTTTTTTGTCTGTGGTTCTTTTTGCTAACTTTATAAGTTGTATACTTCAGCATTTCTTCTATTTTAATATTTTCTTCTATTTCAATAATTTTAGCTTGTCTTCTGTTCTCACAAAAGACCTGAGGTACCTCAAAAAAACATTTAAGCTGTATTCACCAATTTACTCCCGTATTTTAATTCTGGAAATATCTGTTGGGTTCCAACAGTTCTATTTTCTGAAACCCTCAGATATGTTATTTTGTTGCTTATTATTTTTCTGACTCCCATTCATATTATGTAGAGATTTTGAATGGAAAATTGTGTTCAATGTTCATTGGAGCTACATCTGTGGGAACCTGGTAAGACCTGAGTTGGCGGTGAGTTTCTCGGGAATGCATGAGCCTTTGTTTCTGCCAGATGTACCAGGAAGATAAATCTTTAAAAACACTTTAAGTTAATTTTTCAGATTCAGGTATTCCTAGCTCACAAATTCATATAAATCCAAACTTTATTTCTTGGAATATAGTTTTTATATGAAGGGAAGATATTCAATGAAGGAAAAAACTGTTTAAAAAACTGGACACCCATTGTTCAGGATGTCCCAAGCATTGTGACTTGATGGAAAGAATTCAGCAGTCCTGAGTTTGAATCCATACTTTGGAAGAAGCATGACCTTGAACAAGTCTCACACTTATAAGAGTGTGATCCTGATTCTTTGTGTCTAAAAGTATGGGAAATGCACTACATAGATAAAGTGAACATTACATACACATAGTTTGAACCAACCTGACAGTGTGCCTAGAAAACAATGTATGTCCAATAAATGATGTGATAAGACCTGTCTATTCTTCCATTTCTCTCTTGGGCAAGATAGAATGATAGCCCGGCAAATAAAAGGACTCCTAGCCTATTGTCTGTATGGCCATAATCTTAGAACCATGACATCTAGTCAACAAATACTTATTGATTTCCTCCATGCTCGGCAGTGAAGGATTGTGCACATGGTAGGAAACATTAGAGTAGGTCTAACATCTATCTGTAAGAGTTGGGAACTAATAGACTCAAGCTGCTAGACATTTTGAGATCATAAATACTATTAACTTCTTTAATCCCTCCATCAACTGCATAAACTGTTTGCCCCATTCCTGATGAGGTAATGGAAGTCCCAAATCACACATTCAGAACCCATCAAAGCTGGATTAAAGTCCAGGCCACTTCACTTCAGATCTTACTTCAAAAGTATTAAATACTGGCTGCTACTAACAATACAAAGTCATTATATTGTATTATTTTCTGGGGACCAATTAGGCCAGAGGTCATAAACACATTATCCTAACCATGACTGAGCACTATGACTCTGGGAAAGGGTGGACCTGTGAATTGCTGAGTGAATTGGGGGCATTACTTTGCTGAACAATAGCTGCCCTATGATCTGTAGTTCTGGATCACTATTATCAGCCTACTTTAAGTATTCTGAGAATGTCAGATTAAACTCATAAATTAGCAAGTGACAGCCAAATTGACAAGTCTTTAAAGGATAATAATCCAATACACTTTGGGTGCTGACCTTTCTTAAAAAAAAAAACAAAAAAAAAACAAACTATTATTTTAAGACAGCACAGTGAATTTGAAAAAAATTTATTTTTATCACATACACTAGCATGATTTTCTTAAATTTTCAACCTGTCTTATCAAATAAGCATATTCATATTATGAGACACTGACATGCTGGTAGCCCTGAAATAACCAGATACCAGATGTTTTTGAGATTTTGATATATGCACCTAGGGGAAAACTCAGAATTCCAACCGCCATTCAGTCATCAATCATTTACTGAAAGGCTACTATGAGTAAGAACAAGGCACAGAAGATATATAGAGAAAAGACATGGTCCCCCACCTGAGATTTCATAGTCTAATGGAGGAGAAATAGACAAATAATTACAATGATGTTATAAATGTTAAAGCACAGGGGTTGATTCAAGTTATTTGAAAAGCGAAGAAAGGCAGCTACCTATTGAATAGAGATGAGAATTAGAGAAATTACACAGGTGACATATCTCAGCTGAGCCTTGAAAGACAAGTAGAATTTCACATGATGGATATAAAAGCATAGAGGCCCAGGAAATGCCATATGTAGAAACCTTGGATGCAGGATAAAATGCAAAATGTTCAGGAAACATTGAAACATTCAATGTGGCTGGATCACAGGGCTTATGGAGGAGTGAGGAAGAGATGAGTTTATAAGATAAGATGGGATTTCTCTATGAAGGATCTTGATTTAAATTCTACTTTAGTTTAGTTACCATCATGTAGATAGTGGGAAATCATACAAAGGCTTTTCAACAGGAACATGACATAACCACATTTCTATTTTGGAAAGATCACTCTGGAGACAAGGGTTTGGAAAGATTGGAGGAATATTTGTTAGAAATAGGAAAATCATTCAGGAGGCCTTAGAAGAGGGGTAGTCCTACAAAGTGATGTCCGAAAGATAGTATCACAAGGACATTTTATCTCATTTGACAAGAAAATTTATTGAGAACATTTTTAAAACTCTCTATTATGGAAATTTTTCTTAACTCTGAATCCCACCATATTGAAATAATCAAAGCAAGAGATACCAAGTGTGATAGACATAGCGTCTACAGAGGGGAGAGATTAAGGATGGAATGTGGTGACAGTGCAAGGATAAAACGAGTGAAAAGCTGAGCATGACTTTGGAATCTCTGCTATGAGTGGGTGAGTTAAAATTAATAACAGTTCATTGAAATTAAAATTAGAGTAATATATATCTTCTCTGGAAGCCAGAAGAAGAGCAGAAAAATGACTAAACCCACCTGGCCAGGAAAAGGATAGGAATAGAGAATTACCAATTTTGAAAACCAATTTTCCCAGAGCCTATTATAGATACATCATGATAAGCACTGAGCTAATTTAGACAAGAATTAAAAAGACATCCTACAAGTTTATTCAATTATGCACAAAAGTTGGAGTCAGATGGTAGGAAAAGCAGTGTAAGTAGAAGAAAGTAAATAGGACTTTGATCAAAAGACATGAGTTCGAACTCCTGCCCACTGTTTACTCACTTCTCTGAGCTTCTGCCTCTACATCCAGGAATATGAAATAATAATCCCTGTATAGAGCCGATATGAGGATCAAATGAGATAACGGATGTGAATGCACTTGTAAACTACAAAGCCCTTGACAAATATGAAGCATTATTACAATAGTAGTATTATTACAATAAAAGTTAAATGCACTTGGGAAAAAGCACCCTAGCTTTCACCTATTCTGTCAAAATATTTATTGGACACTTATGTGCCAGTCTGCTGCTGCTCTAAGTCCTGGAGGATGAAAAAGGTCCCCACTCTACAAAGCTCTGATGGAACGAGCATTCTCACAATGAGAGAGAAAAGAAGTCAGAACTTATTAATTCAGAATAGGTTTAGCAAGAGGAAAAAATCCCTGTTGACACAAGATATGTCTCCCAGTGATGTCACAGTGTTCATTATATCCAAGTTGGAATCAAGGAAAATTTTGGAGGTGAAGAGAGTTTCAAGAACAATTGCTGGATGAAAAAGAAAGAAAGAAAGGAAGGAAGGAAGGAAGGAAGGAAGGAAGGAAGGAAGGAAGGAAGGAAGGAAAGAAAAAGAAAGAGCCAAGTGTCACAGCCATAAAAGAAAATCTAAAATTAAGGACTAGATTGGGTAAGTGAAGAGCTAGTATATGGATACTCAGAGAAACTGAGGCACCATCTGAATTAGACATTATTTGCAGGGTCTACCTGACTGAGAATGGCTTTTACATGACTAGACTTACATTCAACCACTCAAACCAAGAAGCAATGTAAATGTTATCTGTTACTTGGGGCCCCTAAGAAAGGACCTGGGCACAGTAGGGGACTAACCCTAGCCTTGTAATAAACACACTATCGTTTGCTTGGCCAGATGTTTCCTCTAATTCTCCAGATAGATGGGGAGCTGTCATCGGGGATGCAAATGTCAACCTTGGTGTTGAGGCATCCTCCTATGTTGTCTAGAGCAGTGCTGTCCAATTGAAATATAACATGAGCCATGTGTAACATTTCCAATTTTCTAGAAGCCACATGAAAATGGTAAAAAAGAAAAAAAAAGTTAATTTCAACAATATAATTTAACTCAAATATCAAAAATATTATTTCAACATGTAATCAATATAACACATTTATTTATGAAAAACTTAGAAACATCATAAGACGTCACCAGTCACACTACAACATTGACAATAACAGCTTAAGATGATGCAATGGTTAAGTGAATTGTAGTCCCACCGAAGCAGAGCTGTGCCCAAAGAAAAATATAGACATTTCAGTTTTAAAGTTTTAATTAAACAAATTAAAGTTAATTCAAATGAAAAAGTAGGTTGCTCATTTGGACTCGCCATATTTCAAATGCTCAATAACCACGTATGGCTACTACTTTGGACGGTACAGATCGAGAGTTCAGAGAAAGTATTAGAACTGCAAGGGAACTTAAAGATCATCAGACGAATCTCTAGTTCACATATTGAAGAGGGAAGAGGGAAACTGTACCAAGTATTGTGTTGTGCATGGGCAGACGTGACGTAGATCATTGGACTTGAAAACAACAGTAAGGAGAAGGATGACTCCCATTTCAGATGAGAAAATTCAGGCTCATACAGATAGGAGGGTTCACCCCAGACACATGGGACAAGTGTGATAGATCAGGACTCACACCTAGAATTTTTGATTCTTTGTTACTGAGAGACATCCTTCCTTATTTGATTCTTGTCCTTCTTTTTGTCTTAACATAGGTATAACCACGTGTCTTGATCCTACATCCTGACTGATACGTGGTTGGTATGGGGAGTTTCAACTTACTCTTTGAGAAGATGGCATAAACCGGAGCCTCTATTCATACTCAGTCCTGTTTCTTTCAATTTCCTACTTATCATTCAAGATACGCTGTGTGTATTCTCTCTTTGAGAACAAAGCACAGACAAGGAATTTCTGTAAACATTATAAATAGCAGCCAGCTTTCCAAGAACCTGCTCAAGGAGAAAAACCTTGCACATTTGCTATACCGTTTTTATTCCTTCCTTGTATAGCCACAATGTGGGTATATATAACCAGAAAGGGCCATTGTGATTTATCTGCTTGCCTAAAGAATCCTAATGCTCAAAACTGTCTGAAAGGCAGGAAGCCATATGAAGACTGTGAAAAACAACATATTAACAGGCAACAGATATATGTTTGGCATAACTTCCTTCAAAATCAAATTGAAGAAGTTTCTGATGAATCAGACTACAGACACACCAGGAGTGCTTAACTTCCCCAGGGCTATGTGGTAAATGATGACAATAGAGTTGCCTGAGTTGGGCAGAGAAAGTCCCAAACAATCAGGGTGAGAATAAATTCAATAACCAGTTGTTGTTTTTCTAAGCAAACTTGTGCTTTCTGCAGTATTTTGCAATGAAAAGATTATGGGTTTTGGAGCCAGAAGATCTTACTTGAATCCTGCCACTTCCTTGTCACGTGGCCTTTCTATTTCTCAGTTTTTCCATCAAACTCAGTGCCAGACAATCAGTCGAAGTCCCTCAATCAAGACTTGTTTGTTAGTTAGTTATCCAGGGTAGCAACCTCCTACCCAATACTGATAATTCTTATTCACCTCTCTATTCTTTGTGAATCTTGACCATACCACCTCCTACCTCCATAATTGGTAATATTATCAATAATAAATCAATGCAATGGCTCTGTAGGAAATTTGTCAGCTGTAAATCAACAGAGACCCCCTCCAACTGCCTTCTAAGACTCTAGCAAGTTCTTTCCTGGGAGAGAGTTAACGACACACATGAGTAAGGACAGAAGATTTCAAAGCTGTGGACATTGTTTGCCAAAGACAAAAGGCAAGAGTGTTGATGAGCTTTCTCCAAGGCCGGTGTTCAAACAGATTAAACTTTTAGGACTCGGGAGAAAAATACAAAACAATAGAGAAGGGGGGCGTGCAGTAAGAAGATTTATAAAACAAACACAGTGGCCCCGGATAGTCTTTGCACACAAGGCTTACTGCAGTTACTCCATTTTCACAATCATAAACGGATTATCACTCATGTGAATGGTGAACTAGGGCCACACAGAGGAGAACCCTGACTTACTCCATAACATCATTTGCTGAAAAATAATAAGCTTTATATCTTTTTTTGTCATTTATGACAGAGTTGTAGTATTTAGAACAGATGGGGTAAACCAGTTTAAATCCCAAAAATGCACATATTATCACCCACAGTAGATTATACATTCCTTTACTCATGTCATTATTAATGACTCAAATAATGAGGTTTCCTGCTACTCTGCTCATATCATACTTAGATGAGCTATGTAGATGACATGAAATAAGAGTCGTCACAATGTTCTCCATGTCAATAAATCCCAATAAAAAGCAAGCCTTGGGCCGGCCCGGTGGCTCAGGCGGTTAGAGCTCCGTGCTCCTAACTCCGAAGGCTGCCGGTTCGATTCCCACATGGGCCAGTGGGCTCCCAACCACAAGGTTGCCAGTTCAATTCCTTGAGTCCCGCAAGGGATGGTGGGCTCTGCCCCCTGCAACTAAGATTGAACACGGCACCTTGAGCTGAGCTGCCTCCCGGATGGCTCAGTTGTTGGTTGGAGTGCGGGCTCTCAACCACAAGGTTGCCAGTTCAATTCCTCGACTCCCGCAAGGGATGGTGGGCAGTGCCCCCTGCAACTAAAAATTGAACATGGCACCTTGAACTGAGCTCCCAGATGGCTCAGTTGGTTGGAGCATGTCCTCTCAACCACAAGGTTGCCGGTTCGACTCCCGCAAGGGATGGTGGGCTGTGCCCCCTGCAACTAGCAACGGCAACTGGACCTGGAGCTGAACTGCGCCCTCCACAACTAAGACTGAAAGAACAACAACTTGAAGCTGAACAGAACCCTCCACAACTAAGAAAGGACAACAACTTGACTTGGAGAAAAGTCCTGAAAGTGCACACTGTTCCCCAATAAAGTCCTGTTCTCCTTCCCCAATAAAATCTTTAAAAAAAAAAAAAAAAAAGCAAGCCTTAATGCAACATTGCGAATGTGAGATTTTAAACTCAGCATCCAAGAAGTGTGAGCCAAATTCTAGATAACACCTGGTATAATGTGAGACAACCAACACAGCAATTTCCCAGTACAAAATCACACATTTTCAGTTGTTTTTTCAGATTGGGTAACAATAAAACTGACAGGGAAATAAAGCAAGTCTCTACTAAATTGCCAACTCAGAGACACAGAAATGTTCTATTCCATGGAAAAGTTCTTGAGATATCTTTAGCAACAAAAAACTCAAATTCTCATTCTCATTCTCTCTCTCTCTCTCTCTCTCTCTCTCTCTCTCTCTCTCTCTCTCTCTCTCTCATACACACATTTTAAGTCTTTCAGTTTACGCATGTTAGCAAAGTCATGTTAACTTTCAGGGATTGTTTATATTAAAATACTATTTCATAATAACAGTCATAGACAGTAAACAATATAAAACACATCTTCTACAGCATCAGGACAATTATTGGCAAAAATGAACCCCTTACAATGAGAAAAATATTTAAATGCTCTGGATATTAGAATATGACAAGGGGTAAATACTAAATAAAAGTCAGAAAACAAGAGTTTGAGTCCTGTCTTATATTTAATAATTTTAAATATGATGTTTGGCTCAGTATCTCTGCTCTTATAATGGAGAAGGTAATGCCTTCTTTGCAGAGTAGGAATAAAATTCAAATGAGATAATATATCTGAAAACACATGGTAAACAAACTATAAAAAGCCTGTAAATATAACATCTCAACCAAACCTTCCAGCATAGTTTTATGTCACTGTTTATAATAAAAATAAACTATAACAGAGATAATCTGGACAAACCCCATGTTGGGAATAAAGCAGTGTTTCTGGGTACTGGAAATAAAAAGAAGATATAAATAAATGCAACCCAAACATAGCTACATTTTGAAGATAAGGCACATTCAATTGTTGGAAACTATAGTTCCAATCGATTATAAATATTATGTGGGAAATAAGGGACAATATCCTGTATTCCTAAATATAGGATAACATCTTGCCTGAAGAGCAAACAAGTTCAAGGTACGACATAATCGTTAGATAGCATACATTGGTTTAACACTTGAAGAGAATTGAGAAATAACCTAAGGCTATTTATAAAATTCACCATTACCGGAAGTATTTTTGAGCCAAACAGTATAGTAGCATAAGGAAGAACTCTCATGATAGATGAAATCCCATATTCTATAAGGTGCTGAAAGCGCTGTGTTCTTACTAAGTAGTCATAGCTAATCAGGCTAGTGTTATTTTTAAAAGTGGATGCTATTAAAAGGAACATAGTCTTTTTATGCAACGCTAACATTATTTGTTTTTTCACTGATTTATTTTAAATGTTTTTCCCATGATAAAAGAGTAAATTATCATGATATAAAAGATTCTAGAAAGATAGAAGCTTAGACATAACTTTTTGCTCTCTTTTCACAAGCCCAATCCAACCATCTGTGTCTTGGATTGGATTGGAGTTGCCTATCGCAACCAGACAGGTCCTAGAAGATGTCAGCTAGCTATGCCAGGGTCTAGAGTACCAATTTAAATTGCTGACATATACTCTCCTATCTTAAGTTGAAAATGTAATTAGTCCAGGATTGAATAGCCCTGGGTAAAGGATGAGAATGGTTCTTGGATATCCAGGTATTCAAGGATCCTTGGACCCACAGAAAGGACTTTTAGATTTATGCAAATGTTTCTGGAAACACCTGTTACTTCCTGCCTGAGAATCACGAGTGAGCTGAGTTGGAAGACTGAATCCTTTCACCCCGAAGCTAGGAGAATATTCATCTTTCTAGTAGAGTTGACCAATGCAGGAAGTCTTCCTACCAGTGACTCAGGAGAAAACTTCAACTTGACCCAACTCACAATATCTCTGGTCACAGGGGCAGAGACAGCCAGCTAGCCCAATAATTGGATTTGTATTCTATGAAAAATACAAGAAGAAATTTTCAAAGAAAAATAAGGTGGGAAATGTATGCTACCAAATGACCTAAAGTTTTCCAAAAATATAGTAAATTAAACAATGTGTTATTGGCACATGAACAGCACATAGCCCAATGAAGCAATATGGAAAATCTGGAAAAAGACTTTGCCATAATGTGATCATGATGAAGTGGTATCACTAAAGTACAGGTGGACTATTCAAACAGATGGGGCAATTGGCTCTTCCCATAGAATAACAAAAAACAGATCCCTACTTCACACCATATATAAAAATAAATTCTAATGCATCAAAGACCTTAATAAAAAATGTGAAATTGTATAAGAGGAAAAAAAATGAGATAATGCCTACCTGATGTCATGTAAGGGATGATTTCTGAAATATGATGCAGACACAAAATTAACCAAAAGGAAAAAACGAAACAAAACAAAAAACCAGTATGAACAATGTAACAAGACATGTCACTAAGAGAAGATACTTACAAGGGTGATATGAAATAAAAAAACTAGTGTATAATTAAAAATCCTATAAACCTACATAAGATAAAATAAATATCTTTTAAAAAAGGCAAAACATGCTAAGAATATGTTACGGATGTATACCTAGGTAAGGCAGACAATAAAGCAACTGATTATAAAGGAAATACCATTATGAACTCAAGTAGAAGTTAACATAAAAAATTATTGTTGAAAAAGTTACAATACTCCATTAAGGACTCAATGGATTTTAATATCTAAGAAGGGAGAAATATTCACTATAAAAAATAATTTATATATGCATACAATGTATAATATATTTGATATATAATTTTAGCTTACAAATCAAGAATATATTTTGTCTATGAGAGATATAAAGTTGATTATGTCTTTGGCATTGAATAAAATGTTAAAATATTTTTAAAACAGATACTTTATAGTTCAAATTTACTAATATAATACAATTAATTAGAAATAACTGATTTCAAAACCATTTAATACTGATTAACTATTTGAAATTGGAACTTTTTCTCAACAAGATTTGAATCAAAAAAAAAAAAAAAAAAAAAAAAAATCAAGCCTGAAAATGCGAGCTAACCATGTAACAATAAAATGTTGAAAACTTTATCACAATAATTGAGGGATATGACCAAAGGAAAAGGTCTACATTTAAACAAACTAACAACAACAAAAAAAAAAACTGGTCTTTTTCTTCAGAAATGAAAAATATCACATTGTGTGCTCACCATCCAGAGTCAGTCCTCTTTCCATCACCATAATTTAAAAAAAAAAAAAAGAAAAGAAAAGAAAAGAAAAAGAATTCTTAAATGAAATAAAAAATCAGGAAGAGAGAGTCAATTTAAAAGCAAAAATTTTTGAAGTATAAGTAAAAAGAAAAGAACAAAAATGCATCAAATACTGGATCTATTAAAACAGAGAAACTTCCAGAAGCCTAATTAAGGAATACAAAGAAGGGGCAACAGTCAGTATACAGCTAGAGATGGAAAAAGAGACATAATCCTAGATATTACAGATAAATGTCTTATAAATCCTTAGGAACTGGAAATTTTTTTTTAAAAAATTAGTTACTATAATTGTGCATAACAGAAGTAAAAATATTTAATAGAATCTAAGAACAGATTGGAAAAGTGAAAAAAAAAATCATTTTCAAAGTCTTCAAGATCACATGACCTTATAGACAAGTTTATCTAAATTTTAAAAAGCAAGTAATCTTAATGCACTTTGTTGCCATATTGAAGTAAAAAATGACAACTCCAAAATGTATTTTATAAAGTAGAATAATCAAATGCAGATAACAAATAGCAACACCATAAAATAGCTCATATGTGAGACTAGATGAAAATGCTAAATAAAATATTAATATAGTATACAAAACACGTCAAGAAAAAAGATAACCCAATTTAAAAATGGTCAAAGGATCTGAATAGAAATTTCTCCAAAGATTATATGCAAATGGCTAATAAGCACACAAAAAGATGCTCAATATCATTAGTCATCAGTAAAATACAAACCAAAACCACAATGTTGTACCACTTCAAACCCAGTAGAACAACTAGAATAAAAAAGTCAAATAACAACAAGTGTTGGTGAGGATTTGGAGAAACTGGAACAATACTACATTGCTGGTGAGAATGTAAAATATGGCAGTTGAATGTTGTAGCTACAATAGAGGCTTAAAAGACATCTGATAAATTTTAATAACCTATTCCAAATAATAACTCCATATAAACTGGAAATATTAGAAAGCTACTTAAGTATCTACAGTCTATCTTCCAAAAAACACCAGCAGCAATCTCAATGGATAAACACTAAAGTAATTTGTTGAAAAATCAAGAGAAAAGGCAGATATAGCCATGATTTTTATTATTATTTGGGATGTTTTTAGCCCCCAACAGGACAAAATTAAACGTTTTGCAAATTTCAGAAACTATTATTAAAAATAATAGTTTCTTTGTTAATAATATATGTAAACGATTCTGGTGAAAATCTATATCATAAACAAAATATCTTCTTCAGCTATAAGAGCATTTGTTATTCAAAATATATGTACAATGATTACTGAAACATTGCTGGTGCTGAGAACAAAGGAAATACCTATCAAGAAGGGAAAGGTTGAGTAAATTGTGGTTTCTCCACAACATGGAATATCATTTAATGTCATTAAAACGAATGATTCTGTTGATTTTAATTTGACATTTTGTAAGTCAAAAGCAGTTGAATATTGGCAATTTGATATTGTTACTATACATACATTAATATATATATATATGTATATGTATAATATATGTAGGTATAATTGATATATACTTACATATGTATGGACATATATAACTGCATATATATGTATATACATAATATATAAATATGTAAACATAAAATAATATATATGTAAACACACACCTATACATACATATTCTTGAAGTGTGTATCTGTAAATTTATATATTAGATGGTTACATGCAGAGTAGGTCAAATTACAGGAAGAAATATTAATAGAAGAAAGGAAAAGAAGAGAGTTAAGGAGCAAAAAACTAATTGAAAAAAGTTGCCTACCATAAAGAGCATTACAAATGCTTTTTTAAGAAAGTGTGTAGCACATGTCTATATGCAAAAAAAACAGGTGATGTATATAATGGTCACCAAAACAATGGTGATTTCTCAGGGTGTGCAGAGAGGAATTTAATTTCATGCTTAGGTTTGAATTTGTTTTTTCAGCAAGTGTTACTGTTGTGTTATCTTAGGGAAAAAAAGCATTAAGGCTATTTTCATCATAGAAGAAAGAGAAATAGTCTGGAAAGGCTGGAAATTTATATGAAAAATAAAGGGGAAACATCACTCTTAAATTCTACTACCCAGGACAACACTATTAACACTTGTGTGCCTTTTTTTTTTTTTTTTTACTAAGAGGATATATGCTATATATACCATATCATATTTTCCTCAGTGACCTTATAAATCAAAATATGAGCACCTACCATGTTCCATTAGTTGGGTATCCTAATTTATTTAACTATGCCCCATGCTAAACACTTGGTACTTCCATTTGTACACTCTCATGATTAATGCAGCACAAGACACATTTTACATATAAGTATTAGTTTACAATTTATACTGTTTTTCTAGGAAATCCTCTTCAAAATGGAACACCGACTCTGAAAGCGTGAAGATTTTTTTTTTAAATAATGCTACCTATATCAGAATTGCTTTACCAGGTGTTTTACACAGTAGCCAAACCAGTAGGCTAATTATTGTCAAAAGCAGCACCTCTGCCTCAGACACGAGGATATTTAAATCATTGTACTTGGGAGATGAAGACCTACATTTAAGTGGGTAACCACAAATAACCCTGTCTAACTATTTATTCAGCTTGTTGAAGGTGTACTTTGCAGCAAACACATACTGGCAAATACTTCAAACAAGAAATGTTTGTTTCCTTTTTTTTTTTTTCCCCCCCAGATAATGGGGTATTTGCAGAAAACATTGGCTTTACCTACAAACAGCCCTCTCAATCACATGGTAAAGTGATTGAGCCTCCAAGTAATTAAACAAGTGGAGTTCTTAATCATTAACAAAAGGATGATTTGATCTATTTTCAGGCACTTGAATCTGGCTTTTACTTAGGCCATCAATATAGGGCAGCTACACTACAGGTACCAGTTAGAATTGCCAAACATACTTAACGCTGAAAAGGCAATGCTAGGTGTTCTTTTTCTATTTATTAAGATTATAGAAGCCTAATAGTAATCATAATAGAGTCAATTACGGTTTATCAAATGGGGTCTATAAATCCAGAGGATCCCTGAAATGAATCTTCTGGTGTCTAAAATTCTACAAGTTTATTTTCATTTGAATAACAAGTGCTCGTTTGTTTGTTTGTTTTAATAGCATGTTCCTCAGGTAAAAAGACAGGACACCGTCTTGTAGTGGTAAACTGCAACTGAGTAACAGTTCAGTATCTACTGTCATTAGCAATAGGAATCCATTTCATCTGCTTCTTCTCTCAGGAAATATTTAGCAGGTCTTGGGAGGATGATAAGGATGTGTTTCTATTTCAATACAACCCTTCCATTACTCTTTCAGTTACTAACATCAATCATGCTTGAAGACCATTATTAAGTCAATGCTGTAATCTTCATCGGCCCAGATTAAAGAACCCATCTCCCGTAACCTTTTCCTCAGAGCAATGACTACATGTACCTTTGGTCAATTTCACTGCTCCTTTCTGAGTTCTCTTCAACAGTTATTAAGTCTTGTATGAATAGAAATCATGAATAGTAGGAATAAACCCTTTATGAAGGTCTCTTTATGGACTTGTCCTATATGCTCTTTAAATCTGTATGACTTTACCTGTGAGGCATGCACATTACAGGAACATCATTTAATACTTTTTACAGTCCTGTTCTGATTTAAATACCATTTATTGAGCACTCACTTATGTGCTAGGCAATACCCTTGGGGACTTTCATATGTCACTGATATTTACAATGGCCTTTAGAGGAAGGCATTGTAAATTCCCATTTTATTGAGGAATAAACTGAGGCTCAGAGAGGTTAAGTGACTGGTGCTCTGCCTAAGACCACATAGCCAGGAGCTAGAAAAGGATCTGTGAAGAAGAGGTGAAAGCAGAAAACCACAATAATAAAAATCGGTACAAGGGATATTTCCCCAACAATTCAGCCTATCCTACTTGGTCTAGGAGGGAAACATTAAGGAAAAAAATTAAAAGGAAGTCTTTTGAGAGGAACAGAATGCCATTTACATTATAATTGGCCGAGCTGCTTCTTTCCCCTCTCCAGTGCTATTGATTAGGCACAAGTATATGCTAATGAGCTACTCCTGGAGGTGGAAAGAGCAGTATCCTTCCCATTGGGCACACAGAGGAGCTTTAATCAGGCATTCACTGCAGAACAGTTCAGTTAGTCTCCCTGTAGACAGAGGTCTGAAAGCTATTTTAACTCAGAGAAGGAATTACTGCCCAGGATTTTCTGTCAGAGAAGTGTGACAATTTAGCCCAGCAGTGGCTGACATTGTCAAGCCATATGGACATTCTAATAGCTTCACTTACAAAAGAGTCTTTCAGTTTGTGTGACAGTCAAGTTCTTCCCAGACAGTGAAATTGCCCTTCCTCCCAACCCTGTTTGACTACGAGGTGGGACAATTAAGTTTGTGAACTTGTTGCAACAATGTTGCCAATGTTTTTTGATATCAGAGGTATTATTCATTATGAATTTGTACCAACTGTACAAACAGTTAAGCAAGTTTACTATTTGGAGATGCTGAAAAGACTGCATGAAAAAGTTAAGACAACCTGAACTTTTGCCAACAATTCATGGCTCTGGCATCACGACAATGCACCAGCTCACATAGCACTGTCTGTGAGGGAGTTTATAGCCAGTAAAAAATAACTGTATAGGAACACCTTCCCCACTCACCTGATCTGGCCTCCAATGACTTCTTTCTTTACTTGAAGATAAAGGGAATATTGAAAGGAAGACATTTTGATGACAGCAAGGGTAATATGATGACAGCTCTGATGGCCATTCCAGACAAAGAGTTCTAAAATTGCTGTGAAGGGTGGACTAGGCACTGGCATTGGTGCATAGCTTCCCAAGGGGAGTACTTTGCAGGTGACCATAGTGATATTCAGCAATGAGGCATGTAGCACTTTTCTAGGATGAGTTCATGAACTTAATTGTCACATCGTAGATCCTCCTGCTATAATCTCACACTTGACTGATTTGCATTTCTTCTTGAATGGCAACAAGAGGCAATTTGTAGGAACAGCAGCCCTTTGATCCCTTCTTGGTAACTGAATGGTTAAAACAAAATTAGCCCCTGGACTTAGGATAGTTTTGCTGATTCCAAAACTAAGAGTTAAAGCTTCAGGAAGAAAACTTCTCATTTTACTCCAGAAAGGGAAGGATTTGCAATTGGACCAAAGAGTAAATCATTAGTCGTTTGTTATTTTCCAAAGTCTCTCATTATGTCCTAAATAAACTTGGGAGAAAAAAAAAATTATAGTGAATTTTACACACAAGTGGTTTTCAGACCAATTAAATTATTCACAAACACGAGCTCTACTCACTTCTGTACCAGAGTGAGAAAACCTAAGAAGCCCAGGTAGGAGAGCCCCAGAAATCATGCCAAACAAGAAAAAGTTGAATGACTTGGAGATGTTCATCCCAGAAAAAGGAAGATTTAACACGTTGCGTACGGTGGGGTTTAAATCCCTGGTGAAGATTCTCGTGATCCGTACGCAGCGTGTTAAGACGGTGGGGAAAGGTGATGGTATAAAAGTGGAAGGAGAATTTTATCAGCTTTTCATCAGTCAATACCCATGCTATTAATATATTATTATAAAAGCACTTGTTGAAAAAGCTTCACTCTTGATAACTGTCCTTGAGAAAAGCGATGATTTCTTGGATCCATCCAGTACATTTTCTGGTGTGTCTTCCTGATGGTCCTCAAAAGAGACAGGCACAAATTGAACAGCCCTAAATCATACAGCGAGTAAGTTACCCTTTATCGATTTCTCTTTCCATTTTCTGGTAACAAGGAGTAGGGCTCAATTCTCTAAGACTTCCTAATAATTTTAGTTAATGAGAGAGAGAAAGTCCCATAACCATAGGCATAGAGCATAGCCAGAATTAATTGTTTAGTTTCTGTAGCATGTATTTTTATCAAATGACCTTCTGTTTAAAGCCAGCAATTTAAACATTTCCGGTAGTGATAACAAGTATCCTTTGTTAAGTAAATTTATTTAAGAAAGAATGTAATTAATGAAGAATTGTAAGTAATTAATTGTACAGGTGCAACTCAGATGATGTCATATGGAAGTAGCAGTATCTTTAAGATGCCTTTTGAATAAGATAAGTTCTGAAAACTCTTAAGTAGTTGACAAGATAGTTTCTTGTGCGTGGAGATTTTCAAGTAATAGCTTGGTGGCTGTTTGTTATGATATTCCAGAGTAAGTCCCAAACTGGATAGAAGCTAGGACTCAGTGATCTTCAATCTGAGATTTTATAATTCTTTGTTTTTCTTTCTTTGAACCCCTATTAGTCAGCGTGTGCTATGCTAACAAACAAACCCAATATTTCTCAATGACTTACAACAATCACAACAATATATTTGTTTTTTGCACATATTACATAAGGCTGCAAGTCAGCGCAAGCTCTGCTCTGAGTCTACTATGAACTTGCTCCATGTATCTTCTTCTTATGGACATCAGGCAGAGAGAGCAGCACTTTTATACAACCTGCTTCCTTTTGTAGCAGGGAGCGTCTGCTTGGATGCAACCGACATCTTAGTCACTCACATGCTAATGGCAAAAGCAAGTCACAAACCTAGTTTTGCCAATGTATATTCCTCTTATGGGGTGGGAAGGAAGACGATAGCTATGAACAGCATTACAATTTACCACAGAACTATTCAGGCTGGGGACCTGTGGATCATAATTAAATTTTCCCCAGCAGGGTGCAACTTCAGACATCAATACTTCCAATTAAAACGACACTGAGATATGGCCCTGCCATGTCTCCACATAATTAAAAAAAGCATAGATAAAATAAATAGAATAGCTTTCAAGGAAGTTGTGTTATAACCAATGTTAACATGAGGCAAAGGAAACATTTAGGGTGTTAAGATATGTTTTGCTTTTAGCTTTCTTTTTCCTTTTGTCTTTCTCATATGCAGGCTGTAAGATGGCTGGTCATATCAGAAAGAGCATGGTAACCAAGTACGGGGATGTATGTGACACTGAAAGAATCCCTCTCCACTCTGGGTCCCTGGCTAAAATGTTTTCCAGCTCTGATATTCATTGAAGTGAGATAAGAGATGTGAAAAGAGCTTTGTCAAATAACTAGAGGGAGGGAGAGAGGGAAGAAGGCAACATGTATGATTCATCATTAGTATTAGTTGTATTAGCTAAAGTTAATATACTTTGTGCATTAATTAATGATTACTGCATGTAGTAAACTTGCCACAGTTATTCCACAGAAGACGACAACCCAGATTAGGTTTTGTTGAAATGGGAAGTGAGAAAAATAATATCCAATTATAGCAGAGGTATTGTAGAGGAAAGTTATCACATCAAACTTTACAATACAAGGGAGGAATTTGCTACAGCGTGTTCTTTAAGTAATTTTGGTGTAGTGAAAGGAGAAGAAGCTTTAAGGTTTAATTCCCAGCTGCTTCAGTTATTAGGCAGGCAATATTGAGTAAATTTCCAATCTCTGTTGACCGCAATAGGTTCCTGTAAAACAGGGACACCAATACTTACCCCTAATTTAATAAATTTTGATTAAGTGGCCATTATATGCTGGGCATTGTTCTGGACTTTGGGAATTTAGCAGTAAGCAAGGCAAAAGTCTCTCTTCTCTTGATGTTTACAATCTGGAGAGGAACCCAGACCATAAACTAATATATTAATATTCACCATAATGTTAGGCGGTATTAAGTGGGATGGAGAACAGTAAATTGGATGGAAAGCAGGTGAGATCGTGGTGGGAGAAGATCTACATTACACCAGGTGGTTAGGGAAGGCTTCTCTGTACAGAGACCAGAATGAAGAAAGAGTGAGAACCACAGGCTCTCTGAGGGGAGGGGATGTCCACTCCAGGCAGAAGACACAGGAAATACAAAACATCTCCAGTAAGAAATGAAGTTATGCGAGTCCGGGAAGAAAGTCAATATGACTAAAGCAATTTAAGTAACAATGACAGTAAAGGAGATGAGAAGAAAGAGGTAAGCAGAAGCCAGATCATGCAGCATCTCCTAGGCCCAGGTGGAGATTACATTTTAATGTGAGTGGGACGATATGCCAGGAGACAGTTTTGTAAAGGAAAAATGTCTTAAAAATAGTACACAGCCCATAATGTTATTTAGGAAATGCTCTATTTTTCCTTCCCTTATCCTTCACACTGTAAAGTATAGCATCCCTTTAGAATATCTGAACAGACAACTTTGAGCCATGAGGTTCTTGGAATAGAGCTTTGTGCCACTTTTAAAGGATATTTCGTTCTCTTTAATACAGATTTAGTAGAAAGATTTACTAGATTTCTAACATGGGTTTGACTCTAATATACTATAGGGTGCCCCATCTACACTTCATAATTTTCCCCCAAATCATTTGTCAGCCAAAAAAAAAAAAAAAAGGAATTGGTTACATGCAAATTACCTTGCCCACAAAAATCTATATCCTGCTCAGGTTTTCTTGTGCCAAATGACATTTGACAGAGGGGATGCCAAGTTAGCTACGAGGACAGTTATCTCTCTAATCTAGCGGAAAATTGAAAGTATTTGTTCCTTCCTTGTAAAAATAAAAGGAACCCTGATAATCTCATACTATATGAGTAGAATTGAGGTCACCTCTCAGAAATTCCTTGTTAAAATATGAACAAGTAACTTGAAATGAGTGACATAGTAGACCAATGATATTTTCATGTGCACAGATCTATAGCTTAGCCATTTGGTCACATAGAAGGCCTGGATATCCATCTAACACAGAACAAATGAGTTTGATGTGGGAAAATAAATGGAAAAGGGTCTTCCCTTTCCTAAAAGGGAAGGGCTGAAGGATAGCTGGCCTAGAGGCCCAGCGGCATGGAGCAGGAATGAGGGAACTGATGGAAACGTGAGATTTCTCATCTCTCTGTTGTTCTCTATTCCTCCAACTGGAATCTGGCCCCCATCCTCAACACTCATATCTTTTTCAAGAGTCCAGTTCCAATGTTGCCAGTCATGACAATTCCCTACTTCCTCAGTAGGAAGACTCTCTCATCTGAACTTCCATAGGCTTACCTGTGCCTGTCTATGGCACTGAGCACTTTCCACCTTGGATTTTAGCTACCTTTTTGCCCTGTATGTTTTGCCTCCCTGGTATTATGACAATAACTTGAGGCTAACACTAAATTTGATTAATCTTTGTGCCTCTATTTTCTAAATCTGGGTGCTTTGCACAGTGTTTTATCCAAAGTAGGCATCTAATAACTGGTAATATCAGGGCTGGCTTAAAAGGATGGAAGGAAGGAAGGAAAGAAGGAAAGAAATAAGGAAAGAAGGAAGAAAGGAAGGAAGGAAAGAAGGAAGAATGGAAAGAAGGAAGGAAGGAAGGAAGGAAGGAACTGTTAACATTTCCTATTGGATTATTTCCTATTGGATTATTTCCTCTCGGACAGTCCTGTCATTTCAGAAGACATCAACAATATCATTTCTCTAGGTTGCCCCCCCAAAAAACCAGAGCTTTGTCATTTTTTCTAGGAACTGCTCCCTAATTTTTATACCACCCCACCTGATTTGATTCAAAGATTCCACTGATCCTTCTCCTTCTCTCAGTATAATAGGATAACAAGACAGGTAAGTAGTAGAGGAAATTTTTATTTTCCAAGAGGCATCTGTAAATAGCTCTCAATAGCTCTCTGCAAACCTGGCAGTGGGTAAATGCTAGGGAGTAATTTATGACTCAATAATAATAAAAAGTTATGTGCTTAATGGCAGGAGTTAAAATAATGTTATAAAGCTCTAAATCTTTAAAGTTCAACAATTTAGGTTAAAGAAAAACAAGTTGTATTTGATAAGCAGACAGTGTCTCAGGTATCTGGAAATACAATCAAACGAATGATGAACAGAGCTGATGGCAGGAAGGGGGTTTGCTAATCAGGAAAAGAGTGAATTGAGTTTTTCCAGAGATTGAAGGTGTTAACTGAACAGTGAGCCACACCTGGGCAGAGAAGTTTTAATAATAATAATAATAATAACAGGTAGTGAATGTTACATCTTGCTTCTGGGAGCTTAGGCAGGTCAAAGGCTATCAGAATAAAAATATCAGTCTCGTCCCCATTGACTCTGATGCTAAAGTCACTCCTAAAATTGAACTCAAGTGAACTCCGTGGTCTATAGGAACAAGCCAAAATAAACGGTTTAAACCTTGCTTCTTTTCTATTTGTTGCAAGAGTCAACATGGACTTTTAATATGAAGCAAAATTTTTTAATTGTTTATGCTTGCCTTGCAGCTATATGTATTCAAGGAGCCTATATCTACTCTGTCACATGTGTGCATACATGTACATGAGCATGGCCGTATGTATGTGTGTCTGTTCAGTAAAGTGATAAAGAACATGAACGTGGGTGTCACACAGAACTGGTTCAGTGTTTCAGGCCTGTCTCTCTATAGCTCTTGACTTTGGAAAAGTCCTAGGATGTGCAACCCTCAGTTTCTTCGTTTCTATAATGAAAAAAATGATGGTACCTTCCTCACTGAATTGTGATTATTGAATATGGTAAGACATGGAGAATGCTTATCACACTAGGCAAACAATAAATCATAGCTATTATATCATTATGTTACATTCACTGAATGTTTAAAATTATTTTCAGTTCTTTGAAGTCTATACCATCTAAGGGCAGTATCAGGCTTCTGCTACTTATTCACCAACGTTTTTAGCTCATCTGTTGTGAAACATGGTTCTGGGACTCAGAAAGACCCAAGAATAAATCACAAAGAAATACAGATCAGAATAGTTTTACTAAAGTGTGTCTAGTAGGCAAGACTGAAAAAATGGCAAGGCTGATAATTTTATCTTGGGCTCAATTTTATTCATATTCCCCAAGCTACTTTCCCTTAAATTTCTGAAGTCATTTCCATTTCTATAATCTTTTCTCAAATACAGAAAAAGAGACTACTAAAAAAAAATAAAGTGACTGATACACAGTGTGATCCAGGTATAAAGCCACTCTTCCTTACATTTTTTTCTGACTGTATAAGGATTGACAAACACTAGTAAATGGCAAGGAAGTAAATCTGGGGAAACTTTCTCTGAAGGTTATGTAGCCTTAAACACATATGCTTTTGTCTTGGGGTTGGGTATGATTTTTTCTAAGTATAATGATGAGAAATGATGACAATTAACTTTTACAAGTGACTATTATTTGCAAAACAACTTGTTATGTATTTCACATTCATTTTTATGTTTAGTTTTCACAACAACCATGGTGAAGATACTACCACTGTTATCACTTCATAAATGAGAAAGCTGAGGCTCGGAGAGTTTCAATCATTTGTCTAGGTGACACAGCAGTAATTGGCAGTGTAGGACCTGAGCTCTAGATTTCGAGCTCCTAACTGCTGTACAACCCTGGATCAGGACTCTGTAGCCAATGTGTTCTGAGCATCCACTCTGCTCAGATGTTGGCAATATCAGAATGAGTCAGGCATGGCCTCTGTCCTTGAGGAGTTCACAGCCTAGTAAACAAGAGAAACACTTACATGAATGCCAGTGCAGTATGAGAAGCTCTGGTCATAAAGATGCACATACTGCCCGGTACATGGGACAGGCAACAACACTGGCCTGGAGCTAGCAGGGAGTGTCCTAGAAGGGGTGACATTGGAAGTAAGTCTTCAAAGAGTAGGGACACAAGAAATAAATATCAGGCGATTTAAAATGATGAAGACAAACATATGAAAAGAGGTATACTGGGAGGCCTATACGTATGGCTGAACTATATATTGAAAGGCAAGAGAAGGTAAGACCTGAGACTGGAGAAGTGACCAGATCATAGAGAACCTAACATATCACATAAGGACACTGAACTTTACCCTCATGATTCTAGACAAAGGGAGCCACTGAGGCATTTAATTGGGAGAGTGATGTGATTCTATTTGAAGTTAAGATGCATGATGAATTTAGATGAATTTTGGAATTGCTGGCATAGAGTAAGCCCTCAAGAATGATTAGATATGATTCACTTCTTATGGAGGAAGGTGGGACAGCATTAACCAAGTTCTACTCTTCATTATATTTGTCAGATGAAGAACCCAAAGAAGGGGCAATAATGTCACCAGTGCTAACATTTGCATTCAGAAAAGCCTATTGTGTGTCCCCATGCAATTTAGAAAGGGGAGAAATCTGGCAGTCTGGAAATGCACAAAGATATACCTAACATTTTTTTCTAAACAAGGTAGTGGTACTTATACTTTTACAATGCCTTTTGGATTCAAGATGCTGCAAACCAACACCCTTTACTCCCATAGCACATCTTACTATCTCAAACACAATGCTTACTCTACTGCATTACCATCGTTTTCCTTTGTCTGCATCAGGAGAACTCTGGACTTTGAGCAACCTGAAATCAGTTTCTCTATCTTTGCATCCCTAAACCTAGAAAAGTAAGTGGCATATAGATAGTCTTCAATTCCTGTTAGTTGAATGAATATAGAGAATTCCCATTTTAATTGAAATGCAAGTGCAGGGGGATGGGAAAGCAAGCCCGTTCTCCTAGGCTCTGCTCCAAACTACCAAGAGCTATGGCAAAGGAGATTACAGTGAGCAGAATGGGTCAGTATGAATCTTACTGATTTCTTCTGAAATTATGGAATTCTAGGACTAGAAGAAAAACCAAGGGCCATTTTCTAACCCAGCCTTCAGGACTTTTTGTTTAGGTGGAGGGAGGGTACTAAATACTTTTCAAAACCTCTCCTTATAAACGTTGTTCAACCCAGTAATTTTTACTTCTAGGACTCATGTAAAGTCTACTGAAAAAAGAAAATGGTCCTGCAATTGCATGAGATTTGTCTTCTAGTGACCCTACTTGCATGTTCTGTTGGTTCAGAAAAAAATGTGGATGTGTTCTGATGGACAGTAAGCTGGCCATGAAAATTCCATAGATAGTTTTATTTATAATTTAATTGATCTGCACTCTCATTTCTATTAGGACAGAGGTCCTTGGCATTCCTGGTAAATCCTGGAAATTTCTGTTCTTCTTGCTCATGGATAAATGGATTCTGGCAATTAAAGCCCAGAATTCACAACAGAAAAATATCTCAAGTGTGTGAAAGGAGGGACCTGCTATTTCAGATCTGACCTGCCTGTTCATTATCTTTCCAGGCAGAGTTCCTCAGAAGAACTTTGTTTCATCTGTATGTGTAACCTGCCTGCTGTGTTCTCCACATAGGCTTTCAGATAAAAACAATCACCTCCATTAACAGAAACTGTCTTTGGGTGGGCATCTACTTTCTCTATGTTTCCTGCCGGGCGTCATGGCTCCTGGGTCTTCTCTGCCCCATCCTCATCCCAGGTACACTTTTTGTGTCTAGAAAATGCTCTTAAATGTTACCAATCTTGGTCCTTTTAGGTAGGGCTATACATTCTACCCATCTATTTTATTGTTTTTTTCACTTTCCAGTCAAGCGGTAACTTGTTATTGAATTGACAAATAGAAAATCACCACTGGAGAAGCAGATTGTAGATTGGATATAGACATTTCACAATTTAATTAAAATGCAATTACATATTAAGTCTTGTTATTGACAAATTATTGGCCCAAAATAATAAAATGAGCATCATTACATAAGGTTAGGCCCAAGAAAAATTCATAAGAAACAAAACTGATATTCATATAATTAAATAGTGATTTATATATAATTAAGAATCAAGAATTATAGTGAGTAAAAGCCATAACCAACTTGAAATACTTGTAATGTTCAGTTAACAAAGCATCCTTCCCTCAAAGTCCAAGAATTTTGTCTCTGTGAGTTGAGAAGCTCTTCAACATGGCCAGCTATCTCAGTGGAATAGTCAACTGACTCTTGAAAAACTGGAGAAATATCTAATTTTACAACAGAGATGGTAGATATGAGTAGTCCTTAATAAATATTTTAGTATGTGCATTGCTAATAGCCCTTAGTCATTGCAATTGGGGGCAATCCCATTGTTGGTGGTTTCATTCTGAGTCTACTAAGAGGCTTGCCAGTGGGACTTAAGGCATATTTTCAGATATATTTTGGGAATCTCTGTCCCAGAGCTGTTTTCAAACTGTGTTTACCAGAGCCTTGAAGGTTGCAGGGGGGCTTAGGGAAAAAAAAAAAACAGAGTGGGCTAGAGAAACCTCTTTTCTTCTCAGCTTTACCCAAAACAACTCTGCTTTCATTACATAGAAACTCAAGAATTCCAGGTGATTCTCATTCATCTATTGCAGGGGCTCCCCACCTAATTACACCTAATGTCTCCTGTTACTACCAAGTATTTTGTAATCCTTTCTTTCTTCATTATCCCGAAATGAACATTTTAAATATTATAAACTACCCACACACATAATCTTGACAAAAATTAACATAAACTCTAAATTTAACATACCAAAAAACTGTATTCGTAATAAAATAATGCATACTCCGTGTAAAAGGCTGGGCATAGCTATCCTGGAAAACATAATCAGGCCGTTAGGTGTTTCCTGCTGATAAGCTTCTAGTTATGTTAAACAGGACAGCAGTCAATGATTTATTTTCAACACTTTTTTCTTATAGTTGAACCTTTTAAAGGAAACATAAATATGCATGTCCACATCCAGATCACAATCACCAGAAATACAACTGCAACTGCAGAACAACGCAGGTATAGCTGTATTAGAGCCACAAACAATGTAAGTAGCATTACCATAGTGATATGCTTTTCCAAGATAAAGCCAGAGCATTTATTTTGTGCCAGGAACTGCTCTAAGTACATTACATTATTGACTCATGCAATTCTCACAACATTTTGAGTAGGTACTGTTACTATCCCCAATTTACAGCTAATGAAACAGATACAGAATGGTTAAGTAACTTGGCCAAAGTCACACATAGCTAGCTGGTAAGTATAGGCTCTGGGATTCAAAGCCAGGCAGGCTGGCTCCAGAATCCTTGATTTGAACCTTTCTGTTATGTCTCTTGGTGAGCAATTTCTCGTGGAGCTCCCGAGAAAACCAAAAAAAGACACTTTTCCCTCAATTACTCCAGTTGTAGCATTTCTGGAAAAGGTAATTGTGGGGACAGAGCCAGGAGTGCAGTTTCCAGGCTCTTGGCCTCACGTAGAAAGGTGCTGGCTCAGGTAGTAAATGGCCATCAACTGTGATTGGATGGCCATCAGCTGTGGCTAGTTGGCCGTCAGCTGTAACCAGTGAGCCATTGGCCACTAGTATAACTGCTGTGGCTATGCTAGCAGAAAAATAGGGGCTAGCAAGAAGATGGTGGCTGAGCTAGCAAGAGTGGATTGCAGTTAGGATGGCGGGTTGCAGACAGTGTGGATCCAGCCACTAGCGAGAATATAGTAGTATGACTCCCCTACTTATGGCTCCGTGGGTGTTCCTTTTTGGCCTCACCACATCCTGCGTTCTTATGTGGGGAGCGGAGCTGAGACCCCGCTGGCCGCCCCACATGACAGTAATGGGTAATAAATATTGCTTGTCACATGTGAAATAGAGTTGGGTTCTAGGCTCAGATATTTACAAACTGCTCTTTCATCTACATGAATGTCTGGGCAAAGAGTCACATCAATCATGGTGGATATGGAACAAGTGCTCAATATCAAGAACTGTCCTCCTCATTGCAGGACATCTGACAACCCTAGCTACTCCAACTAAATAAGTATAGTACCTCATCTTATCACTATGACAACCAGTAGTACCATCACAGATTTCTAAAACTTTTAGTGGCAAAAGTCCTCCCTGGTCATTAATATCCAAACTGGCTGGTAGGAGCCTCAGAGGACATCTCATTCTCTCCCCAAAATCAACCAGGGCAGCAGCTCTGCTTTAATGCATCTTATGCACTGGAGTTCCAGGGAAGATTTTGTCTAGACAAATAAAAGTTTTCTGCTGCTTTAACAAGGACTTCAAACTCATTCTCCAGACTAGGAGTCGCTCATCATCTCTTTTCACTGGGCGTAATAGAAACACATGCCTGTGGTCCCTGCCGTCAGCTCCGGTCTTCTTTCTTTCTGGGTAAGCACACTGCTCATGCCTCAATCACCTGTCACAACAAAGAGCTGCTGTGACAGACGGCTGGCACAGTGAGAGAACTCAGCTCCTGACACTACTAGCTGTGTCTCTGTCCGAACTGATGTCCATTGGAGCGGCGTGACCCTCCAGGCCTGTGTGCCCCTCTTGACTTCAGCTAGTTGGGTGCCACGTCTGATCCATAGGACATCAGTAGTTTTCTGTGGTACTGGGAGCATGTACTGCCACCAGGGTTTCATCTGGAGGGCATTGCATTAGACTGGAAGCAAAACTAAAGCTGCTGTTGCTAATAGAGTCTTGGGATAGGGAGCAGGAGACACAGTTCCCTGTCGCTAATTAGCTGTGTAGCCTCGAGCAAATAACTCCCCCTCTCTGATTTCCATCTCTTCATGTGTAAAATAAGACTCAATTTCAAGATTCCAAGAGCCCTTTTCATCTCTGACCCTCTCCTCTTGGCTCTGATCCTCACAGTCAGCTGCAGGTAGAAAGATAGTGCGTATAGCTCCAAGGCAAGGTCAACTGCACAGCCAGCTAAAGATGAGCAGACAAACCCTTCTGTGGCTATGGCTTGCATTTTTTACATGCAAGTAAGTGAGCAGCGTTATTTTGACCTCTTTAAAACATCAGCAGGAAGCAGCAGCTCAAGAGAATGGATGGAATGGTCTGAACAATAGCAGTGATAACAATGCGTTAAGGACAATGTGTTTTAGAATGAGCTTTTGCCTGGATTTTATAGTCTACTTATCCAATGCATCCCCCTAGCTCCTTTTCTCCCTATACCAGAAAATAACTTGTCTATGAGGCTGTCCAAGGAACTAAAAAAAAAAAGAAAAGAAGAAAAGAAAAGAATGAATGAGGCTCAGGGAAGAACAGGAAAAAACTGGGGCAGAAGGGAATTTTATAAGCTGATGATTGCAATGTCAGATGTGGCTTCTCAGGAAAAAAATGAAAATGTTGTAATCAGTTCTGGACAGAAGCCGAATGCGATTGTCAGGAGGTGGATGGGAGAACGTCACAGCAAATTAGAGGCTTCAGTGAATCGTTAGGTTGTTGCATATTAGGAACAGGTCAGGCCTTGGAGTGGGAAGCTTCTAATTTGAGAGCCAGTTTAGTCTCTTACTAATTGGGTGACTTTGGGCAAATTACCTAATTATTTAGGGCCTCAGTTTACTCATTGACAAACATTATTGCCAGTATTTTCTATTATTAGCTGCTGATATTTTGTGTCAGTAGAACTCCTTTCAAAATCTAAATCTTAGTTAGAGTCCTAATAATTTAAATAAATAAAAGGGGAGCTGTTTTAGGGCCCCTGCTACTTCCTGTCCACTGACTCCACAGGGGGCCCCTAGATCACTTCCTCACGGACCTTGGGGATGTTTGAAAACCATCATACTACATTCTCCCTGAGATCTCTTCCATTCTAAAGTAATCTTTCATGTATTCAACATTTATCGTAAGCCTCATCCGCACCAGACACTGCTAGATGCTGAGTATACAAGATCATCATGACATCATACCTGCCATCCAGAGTTTTGTCCAATATTTCCCAAATATCTTTCTATTACGTGCTTTGCCATGCAGAATGCCTCCATGGAAAGACCGTGAAAGCCAGTGAATGGAAGTATCCCTAGCTAGTGATAGTTCTCCACAGAAATTATTAAACTGGTATCTGGTTTACACATGGTCTCCCCCAACTAGCTTCATGCGTTCTCCTCACTAATAGCAGGTACTAACCAATACTGAACTTCAGATTTTGCAAGTCTGTGGAGAAGACAGAGCTCAAATCATGGTGAATCCATTAAAGTAAGTACCCCTTTGCAAGTTCCTATAGCAGCCAGACTCAACACTCACGTTCAAAGATTCTCTTTTATAATGTGGCCCACTGGTCCCAACATTCCGCGGTGAACATTTTCAGAGGCAGCAAATCCCGTGTCTAATTTAGAGACAGCTAAAATGCATCCTATGAAATCCAGTGATTTAAATATGCTTTGGCATCCCAAGAGAAGAATGATTACAAATTAATGATACTGATGTTCTCCCGAGCCTCCCAGACTGGCTGTGAGCTGCTACCCTGAGCTTGTTTTAAGACATGGAAATATTCCTAGAACACATGTCTAGGTCCAAAAGTAGATTTTGCCAGAAAAGCCATATGTATTTGGAGATATTCTGAGATCTGTGGAAAAGGTAGTCTCATTATTCTGTGTTGCTAGTTACCAAATGTGGCAATTTGAAAACATAACCAGAACTTTAATACTTTCTAGCAAGAGGTGGAAGTGTATCCTTATCTACTCTTGATTCTGGGAAGGCTATGACAACGTCAACTTTTGCATATGAGCAGAAGTGAATATATGTGATATTGAAATCTAGGTCACAGAGACCATGTAGCTTCTATCTTGTTTCCTGAAACACATGAACTTGGATCCCTGCACATCAAGGAAGCAATTCAACTATCTCAAGACCTCCATTGCTGTGAGGAGCCCAAGTCACATGACGATGCCATGTGCCGTTGCTCTGGTAGAGAGTCTCAACTGAGTTTCGTCATTAATTGATCCCAGCCTGAGTTCCAGATATGTAAGTAGTGAAATCTTCAAATGATTCTAGACCCAGCCATTCAAGTCACATCTGTCTTTAGAGTCTTTCCAGTTGAGGTGTCAGACATCATGGAATAGAGACAAGCCACCCTTGCTTGGTCGCATCTGAATTACTGACCCAAGGAACCATGAGCATAATTAAAGTGTCATTGTTCTATGCCACTAGTGGTAGGGTAGTTTGTTATGCAGTAAACAGATAACCAGAACAGAGGAGGTCTGAATTAGATATTCTCTCAGTGACAAATGTAGTTCTTATCCCTTCGCTTAGGAATGCAGAAGAGGAATCTTTCCAGGGTAGGCTCTGTCAAACTAGAAAGAGAGGTTAGATCTGACTGGGAAACAAAAAACCTTTGCAAAATTGCCCATGACTTAGGTCCTCAGTTCCTGAGGACTGAAAAGCATCACTTTAGGTTTAAACAAGGAGTCCAGAACTATGAAAACACAGAAGGAGGTCCCATATCCGTCCATACTACTCTGTGATCCTCACTAATGAGGCAGGCTGATGGGAAGCTCCAGTTCAATCAAATCAACCATTAATTTGCTACAAAGTAATTCATTAAAAATCAAATCCCCAAATGATGAATTTTCCCCAAACCATCAAGTACTTGTACTAGGTCTTGGGCATGCTACCACTTTCATTTTGCTGCACAGCAGTAAGCGAAGCCAACCATCACCCAAATGATAGAAAAGGGTTTTCCTCTTTTGACATATCATTAATTCATTTTCACTGCTGGACAGAGATCCACCATCATGCCATGGAAGGGCAGACAGAAGGTGTGTTCCTGGAGCTGGACTCTGTAGTGTAGTTGAGAAAATTTTGGCTAGGTTTCAGAGAATTACTCAGTAAATTTATTTTAGTGAATTATTTCAAGGAACCCATTTTGAATCTCTGAGGCATTCCTAGGTACACTTTTTTTTCCAGTGGTCCCTTTCTGTCATTCAGTCCATCTTAAATTGTATTCAAACTGTTCTTCCACTCAGGAACAACTGGTTGTTTGAAACTCTGGAGAGTTTTGATAACTTTTGAGAGTTTTTCTATGGGAGTGGGAAAGGAGGAGAAGTGTCCAGCTCTCAAAATTGTGTTGAATTTGGGTTATGGGTAATACGTACACTTTCCTATGTTAGCAGATGAGGACAGCTACTTGGATATATACAAATATGGGTGCCCCCCCTTAACTATAAGAAGTCACCACCTTTGACTAAGAACCCAGCTTCTGAAAGTATGTACATGATGAACAAGGGACCAAAAAGAAACCCATATGGGGCTGGCAAATCAGCCCTTGAGTTAAATGGAGTGATGGATTCCACAGCAGTCTATCTTCCTGTCCAAATATCCTTCTCCAAACCAAATGACTCCCTCTGTATGATGAATCCAATATAAACAACATTGTTTTACCATCATGTGGTTCCCATACCCCAGTAAGGGAGCCTTCTTAACTCCAAAGAGAATGCCGGGTCTCATAATATGCATATATATCCATTTTATCATTCTCCCTTAAATTCACCAAGGCACAAACCCTGCTAAGTTAAGGGATTGCATTTAACAGCTATTTGGGCTGAGCTAAGGAGAAACTACTGCTTACTGGTATCTAGCCCGATGCAGTAAGTGGATTCCTTCACATGAAAGAATTTTTAAACTCCAAAGGCAATGTCTGCTGCCTTCCTAGTTACATTTATTTGACCCAATATGCTTCTCTTTTATTTAATTCTAATTGCATGAACCTATACATTGAATAGAGTTCCACAGACTGATTTAATGAAATTCTCCTATTTGAACCAAGAGGTCCATCCTATTATCGGCCTTTTAAGTTCAGCAGGCTAACCCACACGCAAGACCATGGCTGACAGATAAAAGCAAGAGGCAGACAGCTTGCAGCAGTCTAGAAAAAAAAAAACCCACACTTCCGTTAGTTTACTCTCAGTTCACTTCTCCAGCTTTTGGCTCTGCTTCTCTGGTTTCCTAACTCTTCTCCCTGACTTCCACATTTTCTCTGACCCTTAGGAATATGCCACTCCATGAAGGTCTCTTTTAAGTTGCTCTGTCTTCACTTTCCTCTTGGCATCCACTGACCTCCATCAACTGATTAAACCCCAGATTAGCACTGTGGTCACAGAAACCAGCTGTCTTCAAATCGTCTTCCACTGCTTCTTTGTTTGGTTCCTTTAGGCAAGATGCTTCAGCTCTCAGTGCCTCTGTCTCCTCCAGTACAAAATGGTCATTTGAATATTACTGACTCCCAAAGGATGTAAGAATTTAGAGAGACTTGGGAGTTAAAAGTCTGTAAGACAGAACCTAGCTCATAGTGATCACTTAATAAACGTGAATTTGCTGCTGTGTTAACTCCAACCCACCAACAATGGGAGGGGGACTGAAACCTTTCCTAAAGTGTTCTGAAGAAGTTTGATTCCTTAAGCGTTTAATAGGTTTTAAGGAGGAGAGAGGACTGGCATTAAATAGGTTGGGAAATGCTAGGTTAAATAAAGTTAAACTGGTGTCTTAAATTCAGGACTCTCCAGAACCTTAATTGAAAAGTCGGTTGTCCTTGCTTCTCAAAGTACAAATTCCGAATTTTTTTTAAAAAGTTGAATTATCCTGAGGGCTGAGCACAGAGTGGATATTAGATACTGATAAACTCCAGGGCTGTTTTGTGTTTCATGTATTAACCCTAAGTGAATTACTGAGGACTTGTTTGGTGGCAGGTATAGTGCATTGTTCATTCATTTATTTTTCGTATCAACCCTGTGAAGATAAGAATTACTGAAACTCTATAGATAAGGAAACTATGGCATCGAGAAAAGACAGATATCATCTCCATGCTAGTAAGTGGTGGGTCCGAATGCAAACCCAGGGCTTCTGCCTCTGACCCAGTCTTCATTCACCGGACAACTCAATTTCCTCTGCCACTGAGTACGTCTAACAATTTAGAGTGTTTTGTTCTCTAAAATAATTTGTGGGCACTGAGCTGTTTCTGTGTGTCAGAAGTGACTGTTATCAATTATGGAATTATTAACAACACTTCCCATCTGCCTCTAGTTTCCAGCTAAGAATGTTAATTAAAACACAAATCCATCCAAGAATTGGAGAAGTTTATGACTGAAGATGTTTACCAATGATTCTGGTAAAAATGCCCAGCATGTGTTCAGTAAATAATACAGATATTGATTTCACAATTCACTAGATGTCAATAATTCTTCCCCTAGAAAATTATATTACCTCAATGATTAATGGAAGGGAGCTGTGGGTGTTTCTCTCCCTACTTGATTCACCTAGTTCACCCAGTTCCCTCAGGACTAATATATCTTACCACATTTTTATATGCATCCTGCTAACATATAAGCTACAGAAGAGAGGATATACCATCTCAGAGGCTCTCACCAAATGATCAAAGGAGAAAAATAGAGCCAGGCTAGTGACAGAACTTGAGGCTTTTAGGCTTTTAGCAACCCGAAGTCTACCTCTACTCCACTGTGGGCTAAGGCATTGGAGAAAATTGCCCAATTCATCCCCAGCCATATTTAAAGAGCTTTACTTAAGGGTAATTTCATCCAAGCTGCTCTACAACACCAAATTCTTGTCAGAAAACAACAAAAAATCCTATTCGATAGCTACTTCAAGTCAATGATGCCTCTGGGAATGGAGCCGTTTAAAGGCCAGCTAATCATTTTTAATAAACAAGGCCGGATTGTCTTTCAAAAGCATCATACAAGCATGTCCACATCTTGCCATTTAAGTACTGTGCAAACTGCAGGCTACTGACATTGTTGCCTTCTCAGACTGCTTAGGCTTCAGCCATCCCATCTTAGGGACCTCAGCATTGTCAGTGAGAGTCACATCCTCCATGCCAGCCATCCTCAGTCACAGCCAGAACACCATCCTTCCAATGAACAAACCTCCACAGGACTCACATCCATCTATTATTCTGTGCATTTTCCCCATCATGTTATTTTTTCATCCATTTCTGATCTTCTTTACAAACAGCTTCCATTATGACCTCTGGACCCCCTCTTATAAGGTAAACATCCCCCATGCCATGACATCCTCAACTCTTCCCAGAATTCCTCCATTTCCTGGTGTGGACCCATTAATTTTATATTCATCCATTTGTCCATAAAGTGAGAATGAGTTGGCACTCAGCATTAATTGTGCATCAGGCAATATTCGAAGCATGTGACTGTAACATTCAACAAAAAAATCCATCTCCTATACCACAAAGCTATAAAGTCTGGGATCATTCTCATGGTGCCCTTCACTGATCCTAAATCCTTATGTCATTGATCCTCATGCACACCCCTTTCATCCTTTGAGACTCATGTCATCCGACTTTCGCACCTTTGCTCTACCTCACATTTCTGTCATCTAGAGATCTTCTCACTCCATTTCGTCTCCTAAGCATTTTGAAACATGCCTCACAGTCTTTATCTCCACTCTCGATTACTACCATCATAGGAATGAGGTCATCTTTCATTGTTTTCACAGAAGTTTGGGCAGCTCATCTAACTAACCATGTAACCTCAAAGTCTTCAACTTTCTCGATGCCAAAAGTTGCATCAACTTTCCACTTCAGCCCTTTTCACTTTACCCCTGACCCCCCTCCTGCAGTCTCTCCCTCCCCTCTTCTCAGTTATCCTTTCCCTCAACCCCTTAAAATCTCTGTATTCTGTAGTAAGCTTAGAACCCATTCAGCTTCATTTATTGGTAACACTTCTCTTTTCATTGAAACTTCCTACTAAACTATAATTTCCAATTAATCCAGCCTTCTTTTGTTTTTTCTCCTGCACCAAGACATGTAATTGCTTTTGGATAAAATATATATAATTTTGTGAACTGGTGGCACTTCAAATAGGTGATCTTAGGAAGACCCTCAGAGGATGCGGCCATTTCTTTTTTGTTGTTGTCTCTGGTCAGATCCCTTCAATTTTTCCACAGTGAGTATTACGTAAGCTTTAAGTCTCTCCTTATCAATGTTGCCCAACTCGTCTCTCAGCAGAAGGCTGGAGATAAATAGAACTGGGTACGAATCTCAGCACCACCATTTCCTAGCGTGCATAACTTATCTTCTCCATGCCTTGGTTTGCTTATTTTTAATAGTAGATCATATACATATAAAATACAAAATACGTGAACATTAAAAACATTACAAAATATGGTACAAAATTAGCCCTCTTTATGTTACTGGTATTTTGGGGTCATGATGATGATGATGAAGAAGAAGAAGGATTTGCCTCTCATTTAATGGGGAAAAAATCTTTTAATTTCCTTCCCCACATCTACAAATATCCTTTTATTTTTCTCTTGTAGGTAGATGTATGTCTCTACCTCAAGCTAACCCTTAGATCACTGTTGTGATCTACTCTCTTTAACTCTATGCTGAAACATTGTTCAATTTTCTAGTTTTTTGTACTCATTTCTATATTTATACCTTTTAAGTTTTATGTTTCCATTTCCAACATTTGGATTATTCTCTATATTCAGTTTTATTTTTGTTTTTCATTTTTTCATTCACCAATGTATTGTAAGAACATTTCCCCCAATAATTTGAGTCTTTGAAAATAGGATTTCAATGGTTGTGCAATACTCTAAGAGTACACTATAATTTATATAGCTATACCTCCTAGGAAATAAAAATGGATTATTTCCATTTTTCATTATTAAACTGATGCTGTGATTATTATCCTTGTACATAAATCTTCATCTGCATCTCTGATTCTATCCACAGGGTAGAATTCCACAAGCAGACTTACATAGTCAAAAACGGTATTTTTAAGGCTCTTTACACACATTATCAAATTGCTTTAAAGAAAGATTATACCAATTTATACGCCCACCAACTGTGTATGAAAAAAGTTGGTCTCACGATACTCACACTGTCATTAAAAATATTTCCTGCTATTTTTCAATTATATTTGACATTCAATATTATTTTGTATTAGTTTCAGGTGTACAGTGTAGTGGTAAGACATTTATATAATTTATAAAGTGATCCCCCAATAAGTCTAGCTTCCATCTGGCACTATACATAGTTATTACAATACGATTGACTATATTACATATGTTGCAATTTATAACCTTATAACTATTTTGTAAACAGCAATTTGTACTTTTTAATCTCTTCACCATTTTCACCCAGCTCCTCAAACCCCCTCCCGTATGGAAATCACCAGTTGTTCTCTGTATCTATGAGTCTGCTTCTGCTTTTTTTGTTGTTTATTTTGTTCTTTAGATTCCACATGTAAGTGAGATCATATGGTATTTGTCTTTCTCTGTCTGACTTATTCCATTTAGCATAATATCCTTTCAGGCCATCCATGTTGTTGCAAATGGAGAGATTCCATTTTTTATGGCTGAGTAATATTCCATTGTATACATGTACCACATCCTCTTTATCCAATTATCAATCAATGGGCACTTAGGTTGCTTCCATATCTTGACTATTGTAAATAGCACTGCAGTAAACATAGGGGTGTGTATATCTTTTCAAATTAATGTTTTGGATTTCTTCAGATAAATACCCAGAAGTTGAATTGCTGGGTCATAAGGTAGTTCTATTTTTATTTTTTTGAGGAACCTCCATACTGTTTTCCATAGTGGCTGCACCAATTTGCAATCTCACCAATAGTGCAAAACGGTTCTCTTTTCTCCACATCTTTACCAACACTTGTTTTTTTGATTTATTGATGATAGCCACTCTCACAGGTGTGAGGTGATGTCTCATTGTGGTTTTAATTTGCATTTGTCTGATGATTAATGATATTGAGCATATTTTCATATGTCTATTGGTCATCTGAACATTCTCTTCAGAGAACATACAGGTCTATTCAGGTCCTCTGCCCATTTCTTAATTAGAGTGTTTTTGGGGGGTTGACTTACACAAGTTCTTTATAAATTCTGGATATTAACCCCTTATCAGATGTATCGTGGGCGAATATTTTCTCCCATTCAGTAGGTTGTCTTTTCATTTTGTTGATAGTTTCCTTATTGTGCAAAAAGCTTTTATTTTGATGTAGTCCCATTTTTTTTTATTATTTGTTTCTCTTACCCAAGGAGATACATCAGAAAAAAATATATATTACTAAGAGTGATGGCAAGGAGTTTACTGCCTATGTATTCTTTTAGGAGTTTTATTCTTTTAGGAGTTCCAGGTCTTACATTTAAGTCTTTTATCCATTTTGAGTTTATTCTTGTATACGGAGTAAGAAGATGGCTGTTTCATTCTTTTGCATGTATCTGTCCAGTTTTCTCAACACCTTTTATTGAATAGACTGTGGAGACTCCATTGTATATTCTTGCCTCGTCACAGATTAATTGACCATATAGGCGTAGGCTTATTTTCTAGGATCTCTACTCTGTTTCATTGATCTGTGTATCCGATTTTATACCAGCACTATGCTGTTTTGATTACTACATCATTGTAGTACAGTTTGATATCAGGTAGCATGCTACCTCCCAGCTTGTTCTTCTTTCTCAAGATTGTAATAGTTATTTGGGTTATTTTGTGGTTCCATATACATTTTAGGATTATTTGTTCTAGTTCTGTGAAAAATGCCATTGGTATTTTGATAGGGATTGCACTGAATCTATAGATTGCTTTGGGTGGCACAGACATTTTAACTATATTAATCCTTCCTATCCATGAGCATAGTATACACATCCATTTGTGTCCTCTTCAATTTCTTTCTTCCATGTCTTATAATTATCCAAGTACAGATATTTTATCTCCTTGGTTAAATTTATTCCTAGGTATTTTATTTATTTATTTTTTATATGTGATTGAAAATAGGGTTGTTTTCTTAATTTCTCTTTCTCATAGTTTATTATCGGTGTATAAAATGCTGTTTTATACTGTTTCTATTTTATTTAAAGTTTATTGGGGTGACAATTATTAGTAACGTTACGTAGGTTTCAGGTGTACAATTCTGTGATACATCATCTATAAGTCACATTGTGTGTTCACCACCCAGAGTCAGTTCTCCTTCCATCACCATATATTTGATCCCTTTTACACTCATCTGAATATTAATTTTGCATACTGCTACTTTACTGAATCCATTTATCAATTCTAACAGCTTTTGGTGGGATCTTTGGGATTCTTTGGGATACGATACATATTCAGTATCATATCATCTGCAAATAATGACAGTTTTATTTCTTCCTTTCCAATTTGAGTGGGTTTTTTTTTGTTTGTTTTTTTGTCTGATTGCTGTGGCTAAGACTGCCAACACTATGTTGAATAAAAGGGGTGAAAGTGGGCATCCTTGTCTTATTCCTGATCTCAAGGAGAATGCTTTTAGCTTTCCCCCATTGAGTATGATGTTAGCTGTGGGTTTGTTGTACATGGCATTTATTATGTTGAGGTATGTTCCCTCTATTCCCATTTTGCTGAGAATTTTTATCATAAGTGGATGCTGGATTTTGTCAAATGTTTTTTTCTTCATCTATTGATATGATCATATGATTTTTATCCTTCATTTTGTTTATGTAGTGTATGAGATCTGACAATTACATTCACAAACTTGCTACTATACACTTACATTGGCAGCACTGTACAAACAGCTTGGTAACGTTTCATAACCTTGGTATATCAGTGTCTCACAGCTGTGTTTGTGTTGATGTTTGGTGGTGTCTTGCTGAGTGGTATTCATTATTGTTTTTGCGTGTTTCTGCATGCCATGATGAAAATGTCTTGAATTAGAGCAATGAACAAACATTAAATCTCTTGTTAAACTTGGCAAGAATGGAAGTAAAACCAGGGACATGTTAGTCCAAGTTTATGGGGATAATGCCATGAAGAAAATGGCAGTGTACAAATGGACTAAACATTTTTTCTGAAAGGAGAGAACATGTCACTGATGAAGAGAGGTCAAAGCAGCCACTTCTGAGCAGAACTGATGAAAACATTGCGAAAATTCATCCAATGGTACGTGAAAATTGTTGGTTGACTTTGAGAAGCATACTAGACCAAGTAAACATCAATAAAGAAACAGGAAAATCTTAACTGAAAATCTTGGCATGAGAAAGGTGTGTGCAAAAATGGTTCCAAAGGAACTCACCAATGAACAAAAGCAAAGGAGAATAGAAGTTTGCCAAGACCTTTTGTAGAAGCAAGATCATTTTTTGGGCTGTGTTATCAGTGGTGATGAAACATGGGTGTACCAAAACAACCCTGAAACAAAGCATCAAAGTGCACAATGGGAGTCAGCCAATTCTCCATGACCGAAAATGTTCTGTCAGTCCAAATCAAGAGTCAAAACAATGTTGCTAAACTTTTCTGATATCAGAGGGATTATTTTATGAATTTGTACCAACTGGACAAACAGTTAACCAAGTTTACTATTTTGAAGTGCTGAAAAGGCTGCATGAAAAAGTTAGACGAAAACAACATGAACTTTTTGCCAACAAGTCATGGCTCTTGCATCATGGCAATGCACCAACTCACACAGCATTGTCTGTGAGGGAGTTTTAAGCCAGTAAACAAATCACTGTATTCGAACACCCTCCCTGCTCACCTGATCTGGCCTACAGTGATTTATTTTTTTTTTACCCAAACATAAGGGAAATATTGAAAGAAAGACATTTTGATGACATTCAGGACATCAAGGGTAATACGATGACAGCTCTGATGGCCGTTCCAGAAAAAGAGTTCCAAAATTGCTCTGAAGGGTGGACTAGGCACTGTCATCAGTGCTTACCTTCCCAAGGGGAGTACTGAGAAGGTGACCATAGTGATATTCAACAATAAGGTATGTAGCACTTTTTCTAGGAAGAGTTCGTGAACTTATTTGTCAGACCTCGTATCATGTTAAATAATTTGTGGATATTGAACCGATCTTGCAAACCAGGAACAAATCCCACTTAATCATGGTGTATGACCTTTTAAAAGTATTTCTCAATTCATTTTGCTAGTACTTTGTTGCGGACTTTTACATCTATGTTCATCAGGGATATCAGCCTATAATTTTCTTTTTTTTTTTTTTGTACTGTCTTTGGTTTTGGAATCAGGGTAATGGTGGCCTCGCCAAATGAGCTTGAGAGCCTTCCCTCCTCTGGAATTTTTTGGAATAGTTTGAGAATAGGTGTTAGTTCTTTTTTGAATGCTTGGTAAAATTACCTCTGACACCATTCAGTTCAGGACTTTTGTTTGCTGGGAGTTTCTTGGTTACTGATTCAAGTTCATTAATAGTAATAGGTTAGTTCAGATTTCTGTTTCTTCTTGATTCAGTCTTGGAAGATTGTATGTTTCTAGGAATTTACCCATTTCTTCCAGATTGTCCAGTCTTTTTGGTAAATAATTATTCATAGTATTTTCTTAAAATCCTTTTGAGAAAAGATTTATTTCTGTTTCATTGTCACATCTGCTCTTATATTTCTGATTTTATTTATTTGGGTCCTCTTTTTTTTTTTTTTCCTTGATGAATCTCATTAAAGGTTTATCTATTTTGTCTATCTTTTCAAAGTACCAGCTCTTGGTTTCATTAATCTTGTGTATTTTTTTTTTTTTACTCTCTTTCATTTATTTTTGTGCTGATCTTAATTATTCCCTGCCTTCTACTCACTTTGGGCTTTGTTTGCTGTTCTTTTTCTAGTTCCTTTAGTGTAAGGTTAGATTGTTTATTTCAGATTTTTTTGTTTCTTTAGATAGGACTGTATTGCTATGAATTTTCTTCTTAAGACTGCTTTTGTTTTGTCCCATAGATTTTGGAACATTGTGTTCTCATTTTCATTTGTCTCAAGGTATCTCTTGATTTCTTCCTTGATCATGTTGTTAACCCATTCATTGTTTAGTAGCATGTTATTCAGCCTCCATGTGTTTGTGTGTTTTTCAGTTTTTTTCTTGTAATTGATTTCTAGTTTCATACTATTATGTTTGGAGATGATATGATTTCAGTCTTCTTAAATTTACTGAGACTAGTTTTGTGGTCTAACATGTGTTCTAGCTTGGAAAATGTTCGATGTGTACTTGAAAAGCATGTGTATTCTACTTTAGGGCAAAATGCTCTAAAAATACCAATTAAATCTATCTGGTCTAGTGTGTCATTTAAGGCTGATATTTCCTTATTGATTTTCTCTCTGGAAAATCTGTCCATTAGTGTCAGTGGGGTTTAAAGTCCCTAGTATAATTGTATTACTGTCAATCTCTCCCTTTATGTCAGTCAATATTTGCTTTATATAGTTAGGTGCTCCTGTGTTGTGTGTATAGATGTTTATTAGGGTTATATTCTCTTGTTGGGTTTATCCCTTTATCAGTATGCAATGTCCTTCTTTGTCTCTTATTATAATCTTTTTTAAATTCTATTTTGTCTGATATAAGTATTGTTACCGCAGATTTTATTTCATTTCCATGTGCATGAAATATCTTTTTCCTTTTAACTAAAATGCCAACCTCTCCCTCTCTATTAGTTCTTACAACAATGGTTAAAAACACAATTAAGTATTTCACCTCATGAAAATAATAATTTTCTACCCATTGCCTTTCTTTGGATTCCTATAAAGCCTAGATTAATAGATTCCCAATAAATATTTGTTTATACAGGTGAATATAAAAAACAATGCAAGATCAATATGAAGAAAATATAAAAATCTGCTGAAGGAATACTTCTACTCCACCCTAAAAAGAAAAGCACTGTTGCACTAAAAAAGTAGAAAACTAAAAGAAACATTTACAAAACAACTCTTTCAGACTATAGATGACAGGCAGTACATAGCAGTGACCCACTAAGAGAAGAGAAAAGAGGAAGTAAGTCACATAATTCCCCCTAGCATACTGCCAGTATCCAGGCCATGGTGGGTAGGGGGAGAGAATGAGACAGAAAGAGAGAGAGAGAGAGAGAGAGAGAGAGAGAGAGAGAGAGAGAGAACCCCAAAAAGCAGATTAGACTTTGCAAATGATAAATCAGTAAAAATGAAGACATAACAATAGAATCTACCCCCAATGAGGCAAAGAAAGAAATGAAATGACCAGGGTCTGAGTGATCTGTAGGACAATATCAAGCAGTATAACATAAAAATAACTGCAGCCCTGGGAAAAATGGGGTGAAAGGATGTCAGAAAATAACTTATTTGATATTAATAACTTATTAGAAATAATGGCTAAATTTATGGCCATAATTTTTTCCAAATTTGACGAAAACCATAACATATCTAAGAAACCCACCAAACTCTAAATAGAAGACATAAAGAAAACCCCACCAAGATAAATATCAATCAAATGGATAAAAACCAGGGATAAAACAATAAAAAGCCATCAGATTTAAAAAACACATTATATAAAAAGGAGTAATGACAAGAATGATTACATATTTCTCTTCAAGAAACATTAAAACCAGACAGACAAGATAATTTTTAATATATTCAAAGGAAAAACTGTCAACCTATAATTTTACATTCAGTGAAAATATCTTTCAATAATAAAAGTATAAAAAGGCAGTTTTAGGCAAACAAAAGTTAAGAGAATCAATCACCAATCAGCTTACAGTATACTGAATATTTAAGAAAATTCTTCACATAGAAGGAATTTGGATTAAAAAAATAATTAAAGAGCTCTAGAAATGGTAAACATGGGAGTAAATATAAAAGAAACTTATTCCTCATTTTTACCTTTGAAAAGATAAGTTGCCCTTAAAAACCTAATATTTGTCTATTTTGGAGTTTATTGCATATGTAGACATAAAACGTATGACTAAAACAGCACAAAGGATAAAAAGGGGAAAATAAAAATTTACTGTTATATAAAGTATAAAAACACCATGATATGGTACTTGCACTATATGTGAAATAATTTAATATTATTTGAAGGTCGACTGTGATAAGTTAAAGATGTGTATTATAAACCCTGGAGCAACATCTAAAAAAAATAAAACAAAGAGTTATAGCTAAGAAGCTAACAATCAAGATAAAATGGATTCATTAAAAACAATCCTAAAGAAGGTGGGAAAAGAGGGGGAGAAGTGAACAAAGGACAGATGGCATAAATGAAATACAAAAAGCAAAAGGTAGATTAAAACCCAAACATAAAATAATTGCTTTAAATGCAAATAGCCTAACTATTCCAATTAAAAGTCAGAGATTGTGAGATTGGATTAAAAAAGCAAGACCCAATTATATGCTATCAAAGTAAGTCATTGAAATATAAAGACACAGACATGGAAAGCTATACCACGTACACATCAATTAAAAGAAAGTAGAGTAACTATGGTAACATCATACAAAGTATACTTTGGAACAAGTAATAAGGAGAAATATTATATAATGATCAAATAGTTCAATTAATCAATAACACATAGTGATCCTAAATGTGTACGTACGCACATAATAGAGATTCAAAGTACATGAAGAAATAACTGATAGACTTAAAGAAGAAATAGACAAATCTACAATTATCGTTGAATATTTAAAGACTAGTCTTTCAATAATTGATAGAACAAGAAGACAATTAGTAATGCCGTGGAAGTCTTGAGTAACACTATCAACCAACTTGATATGATTAACATTTATAAAATCCTCCACTCAAAATTCCTTTGAAGAGCACATGAAACATGTAATAAGTTAGATTATATTCTGGGCTATTTAACAATTCTCAATCAAAGAAAAACAAAAATTATAACTACAAATTTTAGAGATGTCAAATCAATAGTCAGGGAAAATTATAAACAATCATAAATCAAAAAACTTAGATCAAATGAATAAATTCCTTGAAAGTACCAACTACAGTGGTTATTAAAAAAAAAAAAAAAAGAAAGAAAGAAATGCATTTCTTCCACTAGGGCCAAGTACAGTCATAGGGACTAATTTTACCCACCTGATAAAACCAAAACACATGACATAACTGTTTTCAAGAGATTAGGCATCAGGACTATGTTTTGATAGTTTTAAAAAGGATGAAATAACTTTAAAAAGAAAAAAAAAGACAGAGGATAAACTCTACCTTATTCCAAGATTCATTATCAAGCTACAATGATAAATTCATGTGGTGCTGGTTTAAAGATAGACAAATAGATCAATGGAAAAGAATAGAGTCCAGAAATAAGACTCAAAGGCAATTCAGTAGAGAAAGGTAAGTCTTTTCAACAAATGATGATGGAACAATGGATATCCACATGCAAAAGAAAACAACAACAACTTTGATCCATACTTTTCTTAATTTAAAAAATTAACTCAAAATGTATCATAGACTAAAATGTAAAACCTAAACCATTAAAATTTCTAGGGGAATACAAATGGAGAAAATCTTTGTGATAAAGGGTTAACCAAATATTTCTTAGATGCAATACCAAGAACACTATTCATAGAACAAATTGGACTTCATCAAAATTAAAAACTTCTTCTCTTCAAAGATACTTGTTAAGAAAGTGAAAAGACAATCAACACACTGGGAGGAAATATTTGCAAAGCATATATCAGATAAAGGAATTTTATCCAAACACATAAGGACCTCTCAAAACTCAGTAAAAAGAAAATAGCCCAATTTTTAATATGAGTAGAAAAGTTGAACAGAAAATTCACAATAAAGAAATCTGGATGGCAAGTAAGCACATGCCAAATATTATTAGTCATTAGGGAAATGCAGACTACAATCACACACACACACACACACACACACACACACACACACACACGCACGCAGTGAGATACCACTAGACACTTCAAATAATTATTCTGAGTGAAAAACTTCAAAGAGCATATATTGTATGATTCCACTGATATAAAACTCTAGAAAATGCAAACTAACATACAAGTGAGAGAAACCAGATGCAGGGAAGGCAGAGATGGGTAGGAAAGTAAATTACAAAGACAGATGTGGAAACTTAGGACTGATTGATATTTTCACCATACTGATTATGGTGATGGTTTTATGGGTACATACCTATATAAAACTCATCAAATTGTAAACTTGAAACAGGTGCTATTTTTTATGTCACTTAGACCTCAATAAAATGTTAAAAATAATCTATACACATGTATTTGATTGTGTGTGTATGTATTTAGGGGAAATTTGTACATTAATTTGTCAATATTATGCAACAGAAAATAATTACAAATAAATTATAATGATATGGGGAATTCTTAAGATATGATTTTAAGACAGATTACCAGGTTAAAAAATGAAAATATTATATAAACTCACTGGGTAGAATAAAATGTGAACAAAATACAAAGAAAATACAAGCAACTGTAATCAACAGCAGCAGCAAATTTTCTAAGATCAATAAGATGGATTATTGTATGATAGAAAAAAAAATGTCTTTAATCTAATTTCAATTGTAATATTAGCAAATCTCAAAATAGTGATAAAATCCAGTTTTGGTAGAGTGAGGAAATGGGCATTGTCTTACCCAGCTGGTGGGAGTATTAAATATAATTCCTATGGAGAACAATTTAGCTGTGTGTAATAGGACCCTTGAACTTGCGAATAGCAGGGAACAATTTCAATTCCAGAAATTTTATCTGAGGGTGGAATCAAGAAATGTGCAAAGATGAAGTACATAGATGATCCCAGCAGTTCTTCTTAAGCTAATTTTCCTTTGCTGTTCATCAGTAACAAAACGCTTGGGGTGATAATGTAGGTCTACTGTATTCTGTTAATGGGAGAAAGGTTAAAATTCTTTATAGCATGATCTCAATTTTAGTTTTAAAATATGGTGTCAATTTACATGCATTTGGGAGGGTGTTGTTTGGAGAACTGTATATGTAGAGAAAATGTCTGTAATTATACATACAAAATATTAATGTGGGTTATCTCTGGTTAGAGGAAAAAGCACTGATTATTATTTTCCCTTTTATCACTTGATGTTATCTGAATGTTCAACAATGAAACCACAAAACATTTTATAATCAGAAAGAAAGGTATTTCCATTTTAAATGAAATAAGAAAATAACTTTCGACTTCCATTTTGAAAGGAAAGAAAAGAAAAGATCCTTAAATGTCATGACTATCATGTTTTGTTTCTCATCAGATGCTCTTTATCTAAACAACTACACTTGTTCAATAATACAAACATTGAAAATCATTCATTAAGCATTAGTCGTCCTTCTACGTCATAATCAATGCACACACACAAAAAAAGCAAGACAGCAAACTTTTCTACTTACAAGGAACATTAAAGTTAATAGTGGCCAATTTTTACTTACAGATCTTAAATTATTCGTGTCCTCATCCATTTTCACTGTGTTTAACTGTTGGTCTCCCCTCTCACTTAGGTAAACTCTAAATATACATGGTGCTGAGGTGTCATTGCCAAGTAATGCCTCAGCTGCAAGGTTCCATTATAGGCTGGCTTCTTTCAGTCTTGTGTTGAGAACAAGACTTGTATTATATATTTTAAGGACAAGAGGTTGCCTCTACTGAACTTAATCAGAGTTCCATGCACATAACAAGTGCTCAATTAATATACGTGAAATAAGTCAATATGCTTAGTGTTTGATGGACTGTATCTGAATGTACCCCGAATTTAATCAGAGTACTTGACACAACTGGACTACCCTGAATAATTTATTTATTTTTGCTTAATTAAGATTAATTTAGCCCAGCTTCTTTCCTGTTGACTCATCATTAGCTGTCTTCAACAAGAACTTATGGAGTGTCTCCTCTGAGGGGTTACAGTGCAACGTGGTGCACAAGATCAAAAGGAGCCATGCAGTCATGAAGCGTATTGTCTCTTGTTGGATAGAGGCAGATCAAGGCCAGGCCTGATACAGGGTTGATTGAAAGGATTCCGGAAGCAGGGCCCCGAATCCCAACCCTAGGCAATCAGAAAAGGCTTCCTATCAGATTTATCTTCACTGACACCTGAAAAAGGAACAGGCATTAACCAACTCAACAGAGTAACTGGGTGAACACAGTAAATCATTTTTTAAAAGTCAGTCTGCTTTCTTTTCTGTTTTAGTAAGTAAAACAAAATAAGTCTTTCTGAAGACTTAGGATCAGAGTAAAGAAGTTGAAGATAAACTTACATTACAGGGACCTGTAGATATTATTTTGTTAGTTATTTTAATTAAATCATGTCTATGCATTAAGATATCCATCTAGGGAGTGATATAAGTAGCATAGTAAAATTACTGGTTAAGTATGTATTCCGTGAAGTCAGGCTCTTTTTAATCAAGTTTTCACTGTGTATCCAAACGCAAAAACAAGGTCAAAATAAATTGAGTGCGGGGCTGTTTAGCCAAGGCATTAATGAAACATCTTGTTGAAGATGTACTGCCTGCTGATGCCAAACAACTGACAAGAAAAGATAAGTAACATTTATAGAGAAACCCTTACCACACATTTAAATCTTCATAGCTGCCCTGACAAGCAGGTATCTTTATCCCCATTTTAGAGCTAGGAAACTGCGGCTTGAGAGTTACGGTTTAAATTCAGATCTGTCTACTGCAAAAGCTACAATATCACACAGCCTTTAATAAATGTGCATATAATATTGGCACAGAATATGGTGAAAATACAAAGTACAGGCATAATTCTAATGCCAGAGAACTACGCAATATAGCTGGGAGGATAAAACACATCAAAAGACAATACAGAACATAACAAAATATGCCAAGTGACAAATGAGATGTGTACACACACACACACACACACACACACACACACACACACACACACACACACACGGCTCAGCATAAGAGATGGTATGGTGGTTCCAGGTTGTCCTGAAACACATTATGAATAGGAAGGATTTCAAATATAGGCAATTTTTTTTGAAAGACAGAACAGGGAGAACACTTGAGGTAGAGGAAACGATATGAGTCAAAATTGGGTGTGGGAAATTGTGCATTCTGGAGAATAGAGCCAGTTCAATGTTGGCAAGATAAGGGCAGTAAGATGAAAGAGATTTAACAATAAAGGAGGATTAAACATTTGCCAAAACACAGCAGGCTCTGTAACACTGTGAACTACATATAGATAAGACCTGGAATTCTTGCTTTTAATAAATTTGACAGAATTCACCAACTCACTCAGGTAAACGTGACTGTTGGAGGGAAAAGCCTTTGACCTAATTCTGGTCTATAAGCAATAAATGAGAGTTGAAGACACTTCATAGGAAGGCAAGCAGGCACGCGATACTAGCACTCTGCAGAAGTTACTCTCGTAAAGGAACTAATGTCGTTGTTCCTCCCCAATCCCAGGACCTTTATTCCTTCTCATGCTCCTTGACTGTGCAGCACTGGATGCTGCTTTTCACCGCCTCCTTCTTGATACACAAATTCCTCAGCTTCCAAGACACCTCACCAATGAATTAATAAACATTTTCACACCAACTACGTTTCAGACACTAACAATGTCCTTTCCCTGTTCTCTATTCACCTTTATTCTCGTCATGCCTCCCTTTGGAAAAATGAAAGCCCCTTAAAAGCAAATATTATATCTTTTTTCTTTGCCAAAAAATGCCCAGCTTTGTATTCTAAATATTTTATTAGGAACCAGGTTGTGAGACAGCGAAACGATGTGCTCTAAGAAGAGACTGAGAAAATGAGTAGTGTCTGTTGCTAGAAATGGTCATGAACAAGTGGCCTTAGGAAATTCCAGAAGGAGGATCGGAGGATGACCTAGCACAGGGCCTACTCCGGAGGATGCATAAAAACTATATGGAAGACACACTCGCCACCTAAAGTGTTCAAGTTGAAACCTGGGATGAAGGTGGAAGGCTCCTTTCCTTGGCTACTTCTAGAAAGGTACTATATTAGCTAGAAATGGTCCCCAAAGCAGGAGCCCAGGTTCCAGAGTTGTCCATTCCTTTATTATGTGGACTTTAGTAACATTGGTCAAGTGGCCACAGTAACAATCTGGCTCCTAACCTTGCTCCTCTAAACCAGCCTCTGGTGCCATGTGACTCCCATGGGCAAAAACTATTTCAGTCAGTGATTAGAGATAAATCTGCTTCTCCATAATCGGGGGATATTAAATACTTTTAAACACGTAAAACCAATTCATCCAGCTCTTGGCCCTACCTTTCCCTTGTCCTCCAGATGTAGCCTAGATTAAAATCTGTCTTGTTCTTGTGGCTTATTCATTCCCATTTACTTATAGCATCTGGAGTTGGGATTCTTCTTTCTCAAGAACTCTGAAGATGAGAAGTTTGTTTAGTGTCTTCCTATCTGTCTGAATGTCCACTAACTTTCTTCTTCCCTGTCATGGTGTTTTACTACCACTTAGGTATAGTTACTTCTTAGTAGACTTGTCTATAGCCTAGAATCCCACTTGTGAATTATTCCCATGCCCTCAAACACCCACCTTCACCATTTGAGCCACACCTCCTTCCATTACTTCTGGTTCAGTCTGTGTCTCACCTCAACCCTCAGCTTTAGCTGATAGGACTGCCTCTGGATTTCAGTCTCTCCTATGGTGGCCTGCTTCTCATGAACCAGCCAAACAAGCCTATGATATGGCAAGACAGGAAATGTTTGATTTTCTTTGCATCCAGGCCTCACCATCATTACCAACATAGAATTGAGTGGAAAAAGTAAAAAGAAGCATTAACAATCCGTAACCATCTCACATAACCTTATTGAGGCACAGAAGAGGGTTTGCACAGTTTCATTTTGCAGGGATGCATTGATGCGTGATAAAAGATATATTCCTCATTATGTTTAATTAGTTGAGAGAGAGGTAAAAGAAGAAAAAGAAATTATGCTTTTAACCAAATAACAATAATTATATGTTGCTGAAGTAATCTCCATTTTTAATGCCAAACAGATAGTGAAGCCAGTGAATTATAAGAAGTTACATATTTTGAGCTCAAATAAAAATAGTGGGGTTTTCTGCAAAAGTAGACAAGAGATGTTCTTTTTATGTGCAAACAATAGGGAGGGTAATGTATTTTCACCTTTCAGAAGGCTTTCAATTATTTATTTTCCTTTCCTTGTTTTTTCTTTGTAAATAAATAAATACCAAGAACAGGGCAAAACCAATCAATTGGACTGTGAATGCAAGTATGTACATTCTCCAGGCTGTGATCGTTGACCACAAATGAAAAGTTCTCAAATAAAACAAAACACATTTTTTACTTATTACTATAACCCGAGCTTTTTAAAAGGAGAATAATTGAAGAGTCTGCCAAACTAAGATGTGAGGAGAGGGTATGATTGAGGAGCAGCTGTAGACTTCTTTAAGACAAGCCTTTGGGAATAGCTCTTGGGGCCTTTTAATCCCAAAATAATACACATTGTTGGCAAATCCATGTAGTCTCTGCAATGATTTATGACAAATTAATAGAAAACAGAAAAACTAACAGAAAACACAGGCCTACAGGAAATGGAAAATGAGAATAAAAAATTAAAATGAATGAAGATGTCCTCAATTACAAAAAAAACACACACAGAATTAATTAAGCTATTTATTTATTTATTTTTTTGCCTTTCTACTATTAACCAGAATATACTAGCTATTATTTAAGAAAATGTACCATGTAGGAAGTGGTTCATTCTCATAGTGACAATAAACTTCTGTTTTCTGGCATTCTAGCCAATCATTCTACAAAGCATTTTCTGATTGTCCTGGCATGTTCATTACTGTAACACATGTGGTGAGGAATAAAAACAGACATGGTTCTGGCCTGCAATACACATCATTTAGTTTGGGTGATGAAACAGGTATGTCTAAAATCATCAAAAAATACATAAGAGTATATATGAACTCATGGGTTGGGTAGATGCTCCCACAAGATTTACTAAAGTATTGGCAGTACCATGTGGTAGCAAAGACAGAGAAGCTGCTAATGGACATAGTGTGGCAGTCTGATGAGCCCCCAGGCTTTCTCTCCACTGGGTAAGTCACTAATCTGGTCCAGATTGCCAAAGAGATGAGATAAATTTCACCTGATTTGAGGCTAATTTAATACTAGAAGGGAAAGGGTATTTGGTAGGTGAGGCATACAAAACATGAGGAAATCTAGAGAACATATACTCTAAGCAAGGTTACATGTGTATGGTTTTGAATGCTTGGAATATTGGCACAATATCCAAAGTAATTACTGGGAGGTTGAGGAATAAAGTAGAAAAGTTGGCAAGAACCACAGATGGTTGGAGAAAGAAAGAAGCAGCCCTGACAACTTTCACCTGCTATCTGGCCTGGCTCTAATATTTAAGCCATGGTATTCTCCTCCAGATCACAAATAATTTCACATGAATTATTTCAGTGATAACAATAGAGACCAAAGTAATATCTATTTTAAGTCACAGATAAAAATAATATAGTGCAAACAAACAAAAAACCAAAACACTCCCCACTCTCAGGTAAGTGACTGCTGCTTCTTTACCAATTATGGCTTTATCTCTGCTCAATTTCTACAGATTCCTGGGTAAAAATTGTTAAGATATCCCAATCATGCCCTCACTTACCCCTTCCTCATTAAATCCAGAATAGATACCTCCTTCCTTGAAATCTTCCCAAATCACCTAAAACAAAACCAAATCCCATAACAGCCATACTCCAGCACTCTGTTGTAGAGATAACTACTATTCCAAATAAAGTCCAATAGGCCTTGTTGCAGCAAGTATTAACCCAATTTTAAGGACACTATGCTGGTGTCCTGTAGCTGGTGGGCATTGACAATTATTAGGATTTCAGCTGAGTGATGTAAGGTTTAGGGCAGAGAATCAGTAAACGGATAGCTCTCAGAACCAGCAAGGACAAGTATTTCCACTCCAGATTCTTTAAAGAAATGTTAGTGTAATAAGAACTAATACCATTAGTATATGAAATTCATTTTGTTTTGTATTTCTGGTGCTATCTTTAGGGATGACATGAAAGCATTTGTGTTGATAGTACTTAAAACCAACCAAAAAGGGCACTGAAAGGCCGAGGAGTCATTCAGTAAACAGGCATAATGTTTTTACTTTGATTTTCTATAGGGCCTAGAGAAAGAAAAGTATGGAAACCCAGATGGTCCTTCCACTCAAGAAATGTATTGGACACTTAAGCCAAAACTAAAATAGCTTTTCACTCTTGAGAATTTTAGTCTTGAGAGTTTACTATATACTAGACACTATTATTAGTATTATACATAAAATCTTACTCATCCATAAAACAGACCTACAAAGAAGAGGCAAGGATTATCTCAATTTTGCAGATGACAACACTGAGGTACAAAGTAGTAAAGGAAATAGCCAGTTGCACATCCCACGAGTAAAGACGGGTTCAAGGTAAAAACCCAAGCAGTTGGAATTCAGAGTCCTCATTCATAGACCCTTAACTTTCCTCCTGCTGAGAGAGAGCTAGTAGCACAAGACATAACATGGTTAAGCATGAAAAAAGTGCAGAATAAGAAGGTTGAGCCAAATGACAAATGGAGAGAGGGCAGGAAAATGATGCCCAAAGCACAGGATTTCCCTTTGGTGCTAACACAGACAGAAACTCCTCTCACCTATGGCAAGACTTCAGCAGATCAGAAGTGGGACACATGGAAACATTGTCTGATACTTAGACCTCTCATCCTTCTAACCTTAATAATAAAATCTATATAAAATGTCTGAAATTCTAACTCCTGTATTAGAAACATAGCATAGGGATCAGAGCTGACTCTCTCATTGTTTAAATATCCTGTATTCGTTTCTTACACAAATATTTACTGAATTCCTACTGTGGCTAGACATTATTCAAGGCATTTGGAATACATCAGTGAGGAAAACAAATCAATAGATCTGCCCTAGCGGAACTTACATACTCCCAGCAGGAGAGAGATAGTAAATGATAATTATAATAAATAAGTAGATGATGCAGGATGTTGGAAAGTAAAAGGATTTGGGAAAAACAAAATAGAGAACAGGTAAAGGGCATTGGGAGTGCCAGGAGTGAGGCAAAGGAACACACTGCAATATTAAATAGGTAGTCAGGACAGGCCTCTTTGAACAGGTAAGATATGAGCATAAATTTGAAGGAAGTAGATAAAGTCAGCCAAGCAGATATTGATAGGAAAAAAAGCAGGCATCTCAAACAGCCTTCTGAATCAATAGCATATTAGATTATAATGTAGTTTGCTCCATATATTGAAAGATTTAGATCGAATGCATTTTGAATTGAGAAGTCATCCAAAGATTTTTTTTTTAAATATACATATAATTTCCCCCTAATCATTTACTTCTTGTTTCGAGAAGTATTAGGGGCCCACTATATTCCGGACCAGAGTTGTCATATCGATGGACAGAACTTAGTGACACCTTCAAGTTGCTTGTCTGATTGGGGAGAAATAATCATCTAAGGACAGTGGGACAAACACACTCCTCCTGAAGTGAGGCAGATTTCCTGTGTTTTCTATTTTACCTCTTCTTGTTATCTGAAGTTCATGAAGCCTGTATGGTGATGCTGCCTCTCCCCATAAACCACGTCATGTGATCTATGGAGCACCACACTGTGTCTCCAGAGACCAGGTTCTTCTGAAGGGGACTGAACGCATACCTGAGAGGGTAACACAACCACCAAAAAAGGTTTCCCTAAAACTAGTTTTGTTTAATGCTCAAACTGCCTTTAACATTTAAAATTAAAGTAACAAATTAGATTTAACATTAGCTCTAGAGTTTATCACAAAATGGCTTGGAGTCTTTAGCTTTCTAACTTGGATAAAGTAGAAAATGACAGAAGGATTCAAAACAGTCTTATTATTCATAGAATGCTATAAATTATATAGATGGATAGATAGATAGATAGATATAAAATCATGTAGGAAGTGTCTTTAGCCAAATAAAATATAATCTTAAAATGCACCCAAAACGTCAAAATATGGTGGAATAACTAAAGAATGGTTACAAAGGTTGGATTTCAAGCAAGCATTCAATTTGAAAGGTTGGTCAAAAATAGTAACTAGATTATTTTAACAGGCAGTATAACTAGGCAAGTGTTATGTTTATTGTGATACCAATAGCTTAATATCTTTGTCTTACACATACTTGCTTCATGGATTTCTGTTATCTGCCAGTAACCACAAAGGAAGCCTGATACCTGTGGAAATGGATGGAAGAAGTGAGCGTGTAACAAGTGCCATGTATCCCCGAAAATAAGACCTAGTCAGACCATCAGTTCTAATGCGTCTTTTGGAGCAAAATTAGTATGACTCGGTCTTTTATTTTAATATAAGACCAGGTATAATATAATATAATATAATATAATATAATATAATATAATATAATATAATATAATATAACTATACTATAATATAATACAATACTGGGTCTTATATTAATTTTTGCTCCAAAAGATGCATTAGAGGGCATCATAGTAATGGTGGCAGCGAAGCATTCTTCTTGAGTTCTCCTCCAGAACATACCATAAATTGAACATCTATAACCCATCACAGGACTCTCTGCTCATCACACAGAACAGCTAAGGGACTCGTACACGGATTACTTGAAGGTGGGCAAACTGGGCAAGCAGGGGAAGAGGGAAGGGAGCAGAGTGGAGACGCGGTCTGAATCCTCGGCTTTGGAGACGCAGGTGTCCCAGGACAGAACAGAGACCACAAGAGCCAGGAGGTGGGCTCTTTCCCTGCATCCCACAACTGATCTCTTCTGCCCAGAGAGCAGTATATCCAGCGTTTGAGACAGTGACCTCAGCTAAGACCTCCAGCTGGGTGCTAGGAAGGACAAAGGAAGTAAATACCATACCTGGGCCCCTCCCCTCACTCTCCCAATCCTACCCCTGCCCTTCCAGAGACTCAAGCTGGCCCCTGAACAGAGGAGTAGTGTCAGATTACAGAGGAGCAGTAGCACTCTGGATCTGGGAAGACCCGTTTTGCAATGGCTGTGACCCAGGAAGAGGCTGGGAAGAGTGTGACACGGCTGGGCTGGGAGAGAGAAGACTTCTCCATCCCCAGCCCCCACCCTTTCTGCCTGCCTAGGGCATGGCAATTACAACTGCAGAGACACACCCAGGGCCAGGGGTCAGCAGCAGGTGGCAGAGGCAGCTCTGGGCTTTCAGCAGCTCAGAAATCTCAGGCCGTACACACACACACACACACACACACACACACACACACACACACACACTGAAGAAGTGCTGTAAGACTCAGGAGATGTAGGCTCAGGGCTGGTTGTGGTATTCTCAGTGTGCATATGTGCAGGCAAGAGCAGAAATTGCACAGACTTTGTAAAAACTACCATCCACAACCCATAACCCCATTCATCTAGAACTGCAATGTCAGGGTCACTGGGCACCAGGTGGCCGGCTCTGCCTGCACAAGATGCAGAGGAATCTTTGGTACAGCAGAGGACAACCTGGAGATTACTTGGTGAGCTTAATCCAAGACTGACACTGTTTTTTTTTTTCTTTGGTTTTGTTTTTGTATTTTTTATATTTTTGCCTGTGTTGAGAGTGGGTTAACGGTTGTTTTTACATGTGAGTATATTTGTTTTTTTCTTTGTTGTTGTTGTTGTTGTGCTTAGTGATTTGCTTTGTTCTGAAATTGCCCTACACCAGGGCCCAGCTCAAGAGGCACAAGATTCAACATACCCAGAGGCCAACTCCAGACCAAACCAGAGTATGACTGGGTTTGATCTACACGTGACACAACCAGAGGGAATTCTCCACAGGCACAAGAGCCCATAGAGGCCAAGCCTCATTTGAGCGGTCAACCCTCATGCAGCAGAACATGCGCTATGGACAGAACCAAGTCTCACAACTACTCAGCCTAGGAGTTAATCCCACCTACTGACAAGCCAAAAACAATTAAAAACCAACTTTAACAGGACAATATACATAACACAAGGGTCACCTTTGGAGCACATGCACAGGAGAATAGGGAAGTGCTGCAAGTCAAATATAAAGGACACATACTACATAAGATCACCCAGCAAAAACCAAGAACCCTAGAGCACCTATATAATACATCAAAGCAAACACAGAGAGTCAGCCACAATGGGGAAACAAAGAATCATGTCTCAAATAAAAGAATAGGAGAAATCTCCAGAATTGGAACCAAATGAAGTAGAGGTAACCAATCTATCAGAGGCAGAGTTCAGAACACTGATGATAAGAATGTTTAAGGAGCTTAGTGACGACATAAAGAAGGATACAGAGATCATAAAGAACAAACAGAACTAAAGAACACAATTACTGAAATAAAGAACACACTTGAAGAAATTACCAGCGGGTTAGATGAGGCAGAGGATCGAATCAGCAACTTAGAAGATACGTTAGCAGAGGTTACCCAAGCGGAACAACAAAAAGAAAAAAGAATAAAAAACAATGAAAATGGTTTAAGAGACCTCTGGGATAACATCAAGCACAACAACATGCGCATCATAGGAATACCAGAAGGTGAAGGGAGAGAGTAAAGTATTGAGAACATATTTGAAGTAATAATACCTGAAAACTTCCCTGACCTGGTGAAGGAAACAAACATACAAGCCCAGGAAGTGCAGAGAGTTCTAACCAGGATAAATCCAAACAGGTCCACACCAAGACACATTATAGTTAAAATGGCAAAGGTTAAAGACAAAGAGAGAATCCTAAAAGCAGCAAGAGAAAGACAGTAGGTTACATTCAAGGGAACTCCCATAAGACTATCAAATGACTTTTCTACAGAAACTTTGCAGGCCAGAAGGGAGTAGCAGGAGGTATTCAAAGTGATGAAAAACAAAGGCCTACAACCTAGATTGCTTTATCCAGCAAGGCCATCATTTAAAATTGAAGGAGAGATAAAGATCTTCCCAGAAAAAGATAAGCTAAAGGAATTCATTATCACCAAGCCAGCATTGCAGGAAATATTAAAAGGGCTTCTGTAAGCAGAAGAAAGATGAAAACAATTTAACTACAAATTTTAAAAAATGGCAATAACTATGCACATATCAATAATCACTTTAAATGTAAATGGATTAAATGCTCCAATCAAAAGATATAGGGTGGCTGAGTGGATAAGAAAGCAAGACCCTTGCATATATACAAGAGACTCACCTCAGATGAAAACACACACACAGGCTGAAAGTGAAGTGTTGGAATAAGATATTTCATGCAAATGGAAATGAGAAAAATATCTGGAGTAGCAATAATCATATCTGATAAAATAGACTTTAAAATGAAAAACATATTAAAAGGCAAAGATGGGAACTACATAATAGTAAAGGAATTGATCTGACAAGAGGACGTAACCCTAGTAAACAGTAAACCCAACATAGGAGCACGTAAATATATAAAACAGATATTGACTGACATAAAGATAGAGATCAACAGTAACACTATCATAGTAGGGGACTTCAACACTTCTCTGACAACAAAGGACAGGTCTTACAGATGGAAAATAAATATGGAAACAGCAGCCTTAAATGACACATTGGATTGAATCAATATTTTCAGAGCACTTCACCTCAAAGCTACAGAATACACATTCTTTTCAAGCACACATGGAATATTTTCCAAGATAGACCACATGTTAGGTCACAAAACAAGTCTCAATAAATATAAGAAAATTGAAATCATACCAATTGTCTTCTCTGACCACAGTGCTATGAAGTTAGAAATCAACTACAGGAAAAAAACTGGAAGACACACAAATACATGGAGGCTGAACAATGTTATTAAATAATGAATGGGTCAACCATGAGATCAAGGAAGAAATCAAAAGATATCTCGAGACAAACAAAAATGAAAACACGATGACCCAAAATCTATGGGATGCAGCAAAAGCAGTCCTAAGAGGAAAACTCATAGCAATGCAGGCCTACTTAGAAAAACAAGAAAAATCACAAGTCAGCAGTTTATCCTTACCCTTAAGGGATCTGGAAAAAAAACAGCAAGATAAGCCCAAAGGGAGTATAGGGAAGGAGATAATAAAGATCAGAGTAGAAGTAAATGAAATAGAGATTAAAAAACAAACAAACAAAAAAACCACACAAAAGACCAATGAATCCAAGAGCTGGTTTTTCGAGAAGATAAACAAAATCGACAAACCTTTAGCCAGAACCATCAGAAAAAAGAGAGAGGACCCAAATTAATAAAATCAGAAATGAAACAGGAGAAGTGACAAGACACCACAGAAATACAACAAATTTTAAGAAATTACTATGAGCAACTATATGCCAACAAATTTGACAATCTGGAAGAAATGGACAATTTTCTAGAGGCATACAACCTTCCAAGGCTAACTAAAGAAGAAACAGTAAACCTGAATAGACTGGTTACCACCAGGGAAATTGAATCAGTAATCAACAATCTCCCAACAAACAAAAGCCCTGGACCAGATGGATTTAGAGGTGAATTTTACGAAACATTCAAAAAAGAATTATCCCCTATTCTTCTCAAACTATTCCAAAAAAATCCAGAAGGAGGGAAGGCTTCCGAACACTTTTTACGAGGCCACTATCACCCTAATCCCCAAATCAGACAGACATTACAAATAAAGAAAACTATAGGCCAGTATCCTTAATGAACATAGATGCAAAAATCCTCAACAAAATATTAGCAAACAGAATTCAGCAATATATTAAAAAGATCATATACCATAATCAAGTGGGATTCATTCCTGGTATGCAAGGGTGGTTCAACATCTGCAAATCAGTAATTTGATACAGCACATTAACAAAATGAAAAATAAAAATCATATGATCATATCAATAGATGCAGAAAAAGCGTTTGATAAAATCCAGCAGCCATTTATGATAAAAACTCTTAAAAATGTGAGAAAAGAGGGACTATATCTCAATATAATAAAGGCCATATATGTTAAACCCCACAACTAACATTACAATAAATGGGGAAAAGCTAAAACCATCCCCCTTAAGATCAGGAACAAGGCAAGGTTGCCCACTTTCTCCACTTCAACACAATTCTGGAAGTTCTAGCCACAGCAATCAGACAAGAAGAAGAAATAAAAGGCATTCAAATTGGTAAGGAGGAAGTAAATTGTCATTATATGCAGATGGCATGATACTACATATAGAGAACCCTAAAGACTCCACCTAAAAACTATTAGAACTGATAAATGAATTTAGTAAAGTAGCAAGATACAAAATTAATATTCAGAAATCAGTTACTCTTCATATATACCAATAATAAAATATTAGGAGAAATTAAGAAAACAATCCCAAAGACTATAAAATACCTAGGAATGAATTTAACTGAAGAAGTAAAAGATTTGCACTCAGAAAATTATAAGACACTGAAGAGAGAAATTAAGAAGACACAAATAGATGGAAACACATACCATGCTCATTGATAGGAAGAATTTATATTGTTAAACTGTCCATACTGCCTAAGGCAATATACAGATTCAATGCAATTCCGATCACGCTACCAAGGACATTTTTCACAGAAATAGAACAAATAACCCTAAAAATAATATGGAACCATAAAAGACCCCAGATAGCCTCGGCAATCTTGAGAAATAAGAACAAAGTGGGAGGTATCACGATACCTGACATCAAATTATACGACAAGGCTACAGTATTCAAAACAGCATGGTACTGGCATAAAAATAGACACATAGATCAATGGAACAGAATAGAGAACCCACAAATAACTCCATGTCATTTAATCTATGACAATGGAAGCAAGAATTTATGGGTGGGTAAAGACAGACTATTCAATAAATGTTGCTGGGAAACCTGGACAGACATGCAAAAAAAATGAAGCTGGACCTCCTTACACCATACATAAGAATATATCCAAAATGGATTAAAGACTTAAATGTAAGATCTGAAAGCATAAAACTCCCAGAAGAAAAATATAGGAAGAAAGTGTACAGACATTAGCTGGAGTAAGATTTTTAGTGATATGTCCCCTCAGGCAAGGGAAGTAGGAGAAAAAATAAACATGTGGGATTACGTCAAACTAAAAAGTTTTTTCTCAGCAAAGGAAATCATCAACAAAACAAGAAGGGATCCTACTGAATGGGAGAAGATATTTACTAATGATATATCTGATAAGGGGTTAATATCCAAAATTTATAAAAAACTCACTCAACTCAGCTCCAGAAAAAAACAAAAACCCAATTAAAAAATGGGCAGAAAACATGAAGAGACATTTTTCTAAAGAGGACATAGAAATGTCAAGCAGACATGAAAAAATGCTGAACCTCACTAACCATCAGAGAAATGCAAACAAAAACCACAATGAGATACCAGCTCACTCCAGTCAAAATGGCTATCCTCAATAAATCAACAAACAACAAGTGCTGCCGAGGATGTGGAGAAAAGGGAAAGCCTTGTGCAACTTTGGTGGGATTGCAGATTGCTGCAGCCACTATGGAAAACAGTATGGAGGTATCTCAAAAATCTGAAAATGGAACTACCTTATGACCCAGCAATTCCACTCCTAGGTATCTCTGGAGAAATACAAAACTCTAATTCGAAAAAATTTATGCACTCCTATGTTTATTGCAGCACTATACACAATAGCCAAGACATGGAAACAACCGAAATGCCCATCGGTAGACGACTGGATTAAGAAACTGTGGTACATTTATACAATGGAGTATTACGCAGCCATAAAGAAGAAAGAAATCTTACCATTTGCAACAACAGGGATGGACCTAGAGAACATTATGCTAAGTGAAATAAGTCAGACGGAGATAGACAAATACCATATGATCTCACTTATACGTGGAATCTAAAGAAAAGAATAAATGAACAGACTAATCAGAAACAGTCTCAGAGACAGAGAAAAGACTGAGGGTTGCTAGATGGTGGGGGGGGTGATAAGGGGGAAGGTGAGGGGATTAGAAAGCATAGTCAGTAACCACAAGACTGCCGTGGGGATATGAAAGTCAATTTGGGGAATGTAATCAATAACGTTGTAAAAACTTTGTAGGGTATCTGATGGACACACACATATATATATACACAAGAAGTGTATATATATATATATATATATATATATATATATATATATATATGAAGTATATGCTGTACTCCACTTCTTGTGTGTATATATATATATATATATATATATATATATATATACTATATATATATATATATTACAGCATTAGTAATAGAGACAGTGGAAATGTAATGGCTGTACGTGATGTCAGAGGGGTAGTATATGGGGGGGGGTTATAACTTTGTGAGGGATATAAATTATAAATGTCTTAACTATTATATTGTTTTGTACACCTGAAACTAATAATAATAATAATAATAATAAGACATATTAGAGCTGATGGTCCAGCTAGGTCTTATTTTCGGGGAAACACGGTGTCTAAGATGTTCCAAGCATTTTATAGAAATTTTGTGTATTTTATTTAATCTGCACCACAACTCTCTAAGGTAGACAGATGTTACTCTTATGATTTTATAGATCAACAAATCAAAGGATTAAGGCAGATAAGGACTAGGATACTCTCCTGCCTCTGAAGAGGTGGTACCCCGCTGAGGTTTTAGGGTTCCTGGCAATGACACTCTCTGAAATCTTGTGAACCGACACCCCAAGCAGACCAAGCTCATCAATTTATTTCAGACAGATAAGGGACTATCTGCTCACTGCCTTTTCTAACTAGTAATTATGCAAAGGCTTTGCCATCAATCCAGTCTGACAAGGGAAAATACATCATAACATATTTTCCTCCTCAAAAGTGATTTCCAAATTATCTGGCATTTGAATTTCAAAGCTGATGCCGCTCAGAATGTGTGGGTCTGGAATAGCAAACTTGCTTGGAATCGCGAGTCATTCATTAGCTGTGCACTGCCTTGAAGTCAGGGTGTTTGCAGCCAAGACGGGATTGAAGCCTCTTTGCCTGACGTGGCCCCTATGCCTACAATAGCCCGCTTCCGCATTCATATGCTGCTTTTAATAAAGTCAAAAATTTCCCACATATTATTTTAAAAGATAAAATAAGAAACTCAGAGTCAAGCCCTCGTTTGAAAATCAGTTAAGACATCTGAATCATCTTCCATTCCTCCGAACTTGTCAATGTTACTTTAATATTTAAGCCCGTGAGCTTCATATAATTGTCTCAAAGATGTTTTAAAACATTTTTGACTTTTCAGTTTAATATTAAATGTTTTAAAATGACTATTGCAGTGAACAAAGCAATCAAATTATTAAACCAATTTCTTTTGGCATGATCAAGCTAAAAATACTTCTTGTGAATGTAAAAGTGGAATTCACATTAGTGCTTTAAAAATTCTATGTCATTAAAAATGATAGGGCTAGAAAATCAAAATGAATTGGTCTGGGATCTAATGGCTCAAGTGTTTGGCTATGAATCAGACACATCAATATGGAGGCTTATAAATGTGCTCATGAGGCTATTACTACCTCAATACAAAATGCCACCAGCAATGGTAAGCAGGCCTAGTGACCTGATGTGATTATCCATAGATTTTTCATTGATTGTCACAGGCAAGAAAGTCACCTAATGTCGCTGCCTTTCACACCTTCCAGAACTCCTAAATCACAAGGCATGTGTTTTAACAGCCTTTGGACCGTATTTTATTATTTGTGAATTGGACACATTTTTCTTCTCTTTCTTCCTTCGTTCCTCAGCACTTTCCCACAGAGATCATCACCAAATCTGTCCTAAACAGTGGCAGTTCAGCTAGGAAGGCTGGTCATTATAGTTCCTTTAAGAAAGTAAAAGCTTTCTAAGTCATAAAAAATAAGTCTGTAAAACTAATGCTTTGTTGAGGTTTTTCTTTTAAGTAAAGCAGGATTATTATTGCTGAAACCTTCTATCAGACAAAAATAAATAAGAACGTAGGAGGGAAGTGTCAGAAATGAGTATTCCTGGAATGTTTATCAATCAGTAACTGAATCCAAATCTTTTGCCTTGGTTAAAAAACATAATAACTTGATCAGAAATTCCCCAAATAAATTCATGAGTTCATAGTACTTAAATTAGCTAAGAAGAACACCAGAAAACACTTCTGTTTCACTCCTTTGCCAGAAAATTATTTGCATTCATGATTATTCTCCATAAAACACCATGACCCTGCCTTTACTAAGGATTCTAGGAAAATGGAGGACAAAAGATACTAGTCCTGCATGGTCTCCATTGACTTCAGAATAAAATACTAGCCCTCTATTACCTCCCCCTTCTTTCTCTCTCAAGTAAGTTTAAACTAGAAAGTTTTTCTGAAGCCAGTATGCTTGAAATACCCTATACGTTCCCTGAAAATCCATACCATTTTATCTTTCAGACAATAGTTTCTACCTTTGATTATAGGTACATGCATACTAGGCTTTTCCACCTAGCTTCAGCACCAGCTTCTTGAGAGCACAAACCAGGTCAGATTCATCAGTGTAACCTCTTCCCACCCCACCTCACCCCATCCTGGCTTCTTCTGATTCCCCTTCACCCTTTACCAGACGTTAATTGACCAGCTCTTTCCATATTGGTATATGATTGATGTACTATAATAAAACTCTTATTGCCATTATACTTACAATAGCTCATTTTTTTTCTAACTGAACCCTGACTGATGTATACCTCGTTGATATACTTGACTATGTGCTTTGACTAATGAAAGATTAGAGACTGAGACACAACCAGAGGATTTAAATGTTCTTGCATGAGTTGGCTTAGCTCTTATGATTCAGCCATCACCATGAGAGGAACATGGCCAGCAGCTGAAAGTCGAAATACAATGAATAGATATTTGGAATATACCTAAACCCAACCACTACGTGAAGTTAAGTCTGGCCAATTTTTGGTGAACCCACCAGAACACTAGACATCCTGCTACTCAGAAAATTAAATATTTGCTGTTGTAAGCCATTGTGTTTGGGAATTATTATATAGAATTACACTCATTGACAAATACATTCACAGAAGTTAATTAAGATTTATAAAGATGGGATTTCCATCTAGGCTTTCAAATCCAAGTCCAAGATGCCTTTTACTCTGCTTTGACATCCAATGATTTGGTAAGACTAATCATTGGGGTATGGGAGAAATAGAAATTATATTAAAATTATTATATGATTGCTGTAATAGACTGAAATAATTGTAATAATCACATAGTTTCATATCACTACTACTTGGCAATTGTTGTGAGGAATATGCAATTAAGTTCATGAACTCATCCTAGAAAAAGTGCTGCATACATCATGGCAGAATATCACTAAGGTCATCTTCCAAATACTCCCGTTGGGAAGCTATGCACCAACGTCAGTGCCTAGTCCACCGTACAAAGCAGTTTTTGGAACCCTTTTTCTGGAATTACCCTTGATGTCCTGAATGTCATCAAAATATCTTCCTTTCAATATTTCCTTTATCTTTGGGTAAAGAAAGAAGTCATTGGGGGGCAGATCAGGTGAGTAGGGAGGGTATTCCAATACAGTTATTTGTTTACTGGCTAAAAGCTCCCTCACAGACAGTGCCCTGTGAACCGGTGCATTGTCGTGATGCAAGAGCCATGAATTGTTGGCAAAAAGTTCAGGTCATCTAACTTTTTCACATAGCCTTTCCTGCACTTCCAAATAGTAAACTTGGTTAACTGCTTGTCTAGTGGGTACAAATTCATAATGAATAATCTCTCTGATCTCAAAAAAGGTGAGCAACATCGTTGCAACAAGTTCATGAACTTAATTGTCAGAACTCGCATCACAATTGGACACAGGGAAGTCAACTCCAGAGAGCTGGAAGTGAGGTACATATTATGTCATACAATGTCTCAGTGGTGGAATCAACCTACTCAAGAGAGTAGGAAGGGACACTGCAAAACGTGTGCATAATTATATAACGAACTTTGAAGTTTTGAAGGTGAACCAATGTGTGTGCATATGAATCTCTTCCCAAGAATATTTCAAACACCCACTTTTCATGAAAATCTTTAAAGGTACCTTCTTTCTCATATTAATCTGTGATTTATGATGCTCATAAAATCATAATAATGATTATGCATTCATCCATTTTTCAGCCAGAATTTCATTTACCAAGCCACTATCTATTGTATGCCAGTGTTTTGACTAGTTCTGGGATAAAATGATGTATGAGACCCAGAAGTCAGTGCAAGTAGGTCATGTGCCAGCTGCATGTCACTGCGGGAGCACTGTGAAAGCAGAGCTCAGGGACAAGTGCAGGAAACAGTCCCATAAACAGACGTTTAACATTATGATGTGAGAAGTCCAATGGAAAGATTAATTTCAAGGAAAAGTAAAATTATTGAAAAAAGAGGAATGAACTCCACAAGCGAACAAAAATTTTTCTCCTTTCCTATCTTGTTCTCATTCTATTTCTTTTTGTTTATTTCTAGACCTACATAATCTATAAACAGAGTTTCAAAGTGTCAAACCCTTCCTGACTTGCAGCCCCAAAGGCAGGCATATTCTTCTTTATTAGCTCAGACTTCTGTTATTTACCCCCATGTTTCTAGATAGCTTGCTTATATCTTTCTTCTTAATGCTCTTATCTGATCTTTGTAATATTTAACATTTTCAATGGACTTCCTTGTTTGGAAGATGAAAACGCCTTATTTAAAAAATTATTCTCCACTACTCCCATGTCCCAACATCATTTATCACAAATTTTGTCTGGCAATATTTAGTACTTACATTATTATGACTACGTAAACACTGTTTATGGTTAGCCTTAATTGATTTTATAATTACATAGCCCATCCTTTAAAATTTCTCTACTATGTGGGTGCTCCCTTTGCCCAAATTCCAAGTATTCCATGGCTTCCACCCTCATTTTGGAAGAGCATCTCTTCAGTCGTTTCCTAAGAATGAGAGCAGGGGAGCACTTTTGGGAATTGGCTTCGAAACCTAACATTGTGTTTGTCTTCATAACTGATTCATATTTAGGCAGCTGCAGAACTGTAGGCTCTAAATAGCTTCTCTCAAAGGTGTCTTTATCTTTGTATGAGTTTCCAATTGCTTCTGTAGCAAATTGCCACAAACTTAAAAACAACACAAATTTGTCATCTTATGGTTCTGGAGATCAGAATTCTAAAATATGTGAGACTCTAGGGGAGAATCCATTCCCTTGCCTAAGAGCTGCCTGCATTTCTTCTCTCAAGGCCCCCTTCCAGCAATGACATTACTCATTTTTTTCTTTCCTTCTGTGTTTAAATCTCCTTATCTGACTCTGATCCTCAGGCTTCTCTCTTGTAAGGATGTTGTGATTATATTAGGCTCATCGTGATAACCCAGGATTATCTCTTCATCTGAAGATCTTTAAGTACAGCTGCAAAATCCCTATTGCGATGGAAAGTAACGTGTTCATAGGTTTGGGGAATTAGGACATGGACATCTTTGGGGGATTAGTCTGTCAATAACAATTTTCATAATTTATTGAGTATAGAATTGGAGACTACAACTTCCCTCAAGATTTTGAACACCTTCTTCTATTGTCTTCTAGTTTCCAATAGTAGTGGTGGGAAGTCCATGCCATTCAGATTCTATATTCTTGAAATGTGACCTGTTTTCTCTTCCGGAAGCATTTAGACTCCTCTCTTTTCCTCTGTTTAAAATTTCACAATGATGAGATTATTAAAAATTGTACCTATTTAGTGAGTCCTTCACGTATGGCAACTCATGTCCTTGAGTTCTGGGACATTGTATTTGTTAAATCTTTGATAATGATCTTCTAATGTTTTCTGCTTTGTCTTTCTGGAACATCTATCCTCCAGAAGCAACCTTCTGAACATGTCCTCTAACTTTCTTATCTGTTTTCCCTTATTTTCTTTTTCTTTCTTTCTTTTCTTTTTAATTTCCATAACTTTTTTTTTATTCTTTGAATGTTTTGTTTTATAGCATCATGTTATTGTTTCATAAATGCAATAAGTTTTCCTCTCTCTGCAAATGTTTCAGACTTTATCTTGGCATTTCCCTCTGTTCACACTGTCTCTCATTTTCTTTGGGTTTCTTTTACCCATGTGATTGCTTTTTGTCTATCTTTCCTCTTTTAGACTTTCCTGGCTATTCTTTTGTAAGATATTCACATTGTCATGTATCAGGGTATTTTATTTTTGGGTAGTTAGTGTTCTCAGAGAGGAATACTCAGATCATCCTCTTGAGAAGTAAATGCCAGCCTGCCAAGTGGGCAGAGAGAATGGGGAAAGCTGCAGCTATGGAGGTTTCCTGATGTTGACTTCCTTTGATTTTCCTTACACATTCTCACCTTGCCTTTTGCTGTGCTTGTGCCTGGTGTTCATGTCTGAAATTTTCTGGTACAATTTCTCCAAGGAGCAAACCTTCAGTCTTCTGATAGGAGAGAAAGATGTAGCCTTTGTGTGCAAAAGTGTGGGGAGGGGACCTAGGGGTCTAACTGCTCCTCGGAAACAGACTCATAGATACAGGGAACAAACTGATGGTTGCCAAATGGAAGGAGGTTGGGGGATGGGTGAAAAAGATGAAGGGATTAAGAAGTACAAATTTGTAGTTACACAGTAGTCATGGGGATGTAAAGTACAGTACAAGGAATATCATCAATAATATTGTAATAACTGTTTATGATGTCAGGTGGGTACGAGACTTACCAAGGGGATCACTTCTTAAATTATAAATGTCTAACCACTATGCTATACACCTGAAACTAATATAAAACAATATTGGATGTCAACTGTAATTTTAAAAATTTAAAAATAAATACATTATAAAAGGGAAAAAATAAATTAATATGTATTACTTAGTAATAAACATATTTTAGATTACATTAAAAATAATTGCTCCTCGGACAAGTTTTCATCCAATCCTCCTGTGTTCATCTCATGCTTGACCTTCATATTCAGAGGTTAGCTTATGGGGCCAATTCCTAAGTCTTTACAAATTTCTTTGCGAGTAACTATGCAGATACTTGAGTTTCAATTGTCTCTGACCTGCGGTCAGCTTCCATTTGTCCATGTGCTTTGTGTCTCCCATTCTCAGCCACTACTATGCCCTGTCCTCTTTTCATATTTATGCATTTCTATCTTTTTCTTATCCCTTTACTGGCATTTATATAATTATTGTACTTTTCCTGGGGATATGGCGAGAGAGTAGATATAAATGCATATGTTCAATCTACCATGTTTAACTTGAATCCTCTCTCAATTAATTTTATATTAAATGGATAGGTCAATGTTGCAGGCATACCTTCATTTGACAGAAAAGGAGACTCAAAGACTTGTTCAGTATGATAAAGTTGAGATAAGCTTAATACAATCTCTGTTACGTGCAATTCAGTTATTCATCATTCATTCATTTAACATGAACCTCAATGCATCAGGTTTGCACTATGTTATTGTAGGTCTCTCTCTCTCTCTCTCTCTCTCTTTCTCTCTCTCTCTCTCTCATACACACACACACACACACACACACATCTAAAATTCTGCCTCAAATACCATAATGATATGGCCAATCTAATATAGAAACAGCAAGGCAGATATGATTAACTCAATAAGTGATAGCAAAGCAGGAGTACAGCAAATTGTCAAGAAGTGGCCAGAAATTGCGCCTAATAGGGACAGCACGTGCAAAATCATGGCAGTGAGAAAGAGCTTTATATAAGCATTTGAGTAAGATACTTTTTAAAAAAAATTGTGATGTGATCTGTATGTGATGAAAGCTGATTTCTCCTAGACTGACTGAATTAATCTATTTATCACCTTCTAGGGCTATATATTTGCTGTCCCCTATGTGTGCTCTTACTTACATATTTTGGCTTTTTCCCTCAGTGTTCTCCCCTAAGGGATTGGGTAAAGTTATATTCTGCAGTCATATTATAAATATGTGCATTAAGATAGTTGTTTCAGTGAAAACTGCTCATCATTGAGATGAGCAAGAGAGAATATTCAGAGAAGAGTATCAGGTTTCTAAATTTCAGCACATGCCTTTGATGACAATGGTAGCTGCAAAGATTTATGAGAAAAGTTGAATTCATGACTGATTGGGATTCTATTTCTCTGAACCATAAAAAGCTCTTCTACCTGCAACATAGCAGTTTCTCTCTACTAATACCCAGGTTAACATTTAATTGCCTCAGCATTATACAAAATTTGTGATGGTTTCCATGACAACTGATGGGGAAACTTAGCAGATAAGATTTTCTTTTCTTTTTTTTTCAATTTTATGTGGCAATTTCAGAACTCTCAAAATTGCCTTTGCAGGATTATAAAAAATCATTTTGGGATGTGTCTTCATAAACACCCCCTTCTCTCACTAGCTTTTACCTTTACCAGGATTTGCTGCCTCTATTTTATACTTCTGGGTAGTATGACCCGCTCACCAAATACAAGGGATTTGGTCAAAGGTAACATATTACAGTGCAGAGTAACCAAAGGAACACAGTGTCCATCTGTACCCCAACCCTCTTATTCACTCATCCAGACTTACTGGAACAGACAAACGTGATTAGACGTCATTAAGGGGAAAAGTAGGTGGGGATATTCTCTCTCTGCTCATGGGAAATACATCAGTTACCTTAGGCTAGGCATGTGCCGTAATAAACAACCCTAATAATATATCTGTTTCTACAACAACAATGGTTTAATTCTCATTCACTTTACATATTTGTGCAGGTTGTCTGCAGCTCTGCTCTAATCCTCTTCACTCCGGAATACAGCCAGAATGAACAACCTATATGTTAGACATGCCATTCTCATGGCAGATTGAAAAAAAAAAGATAGCTGAACCACGCAATGGTCTTTAAAGCTTCTGATCAGAGGTGACACAAGTTCTTCCCACTTATACCCCATTGGCAAGTCATCTGGCCATGCTGATGTCATCGGTGTGGTAAGTATACTTCTTCCATGGAGAGGAACCTAATAAGGCACAGTTTAACAACCTGGAAAGACGGGGCCCAGAAGAAAGAGAGGGCAAACATTTTGAATAATATAGCCCACTTCAGGGAAAAAGATAGTCTTTTTCACTTCACAGTCCTGGGTCTTCACTGATTTTTCTGGCTTAGAGGATCTTTATCCTGATGCAAAGACTCTTTCTTTCTTAAACAAGGCAAAGAGATTTGTGTCTCTGATATCAGCTACAGGACATAACATAGTCTCAAAGGTCCTACTTACAAGTGGTGCCCCTGCCCCAGACTAAACTTCTTGAAAGAAACTGATGGTTTCTTATTCATCTTGATATCTATGGTATTAAACTCAGTACACGCTGCAAATCAATATTTATTGGACTGAATTAAACGGAACTGAATTGCATGGCACTCCCAGAGAACACATAAATTCTAGTACATCTTTATTCATTAATTCATTTGTGTAAATATCATTTATTTAAAAGCCACTGGACAGCTACTATGCATAAATAAAAGACATAGCACGTGCCTTTATGGAGCACATAGGCTAGGAGACTCAAATTTATTTTATTTCCTCTAAAATGTTGCAAGAGATTATATGGTTTTTGTGAACAATATACTGGTCCCATTTTCAATGGAAAGGTGTCTTTAATATGAGGCAAACTTCAATCATTAAGTCTGAATCAACTACAAAAACACACATCAAAATGCCTCTCTTTTATAAAGTAATAAAGGACAGCTAGTTGGGTACATATTTATTTTATACTGTTAGACTAACAGGTATGGGTAGGGACTGGGTTTTCTTCAGCTATGTGCCACCAGCAATTGGCACTGTGTTAATATGTGTTCAATACACGTGTGCAGTTGAATGAATGATATTCTGTCTCCCCAATTCCATTTACATCTGCACATTCTATTCTGATTTATTCATTTCTGTCAGTTCATTTGTTGTAGAGACCACAGTGTAACAATTACTCAAATTAGTACATAACAGAGGCAAAATCACACACTTAGCTACTAGGATCTGAAACGGGCTACCTAGTTGCAAACACCATTTTCCTATAGCTCCCTGTAGTTTCCATCCACTTCTCTTACCAAAGTTTCCATAACATATTCATCTGCATGATGGCATCATGTCCTTCACCACCGTCCCCAGGAGTAGAAACGCGGGCTATTTTGTCCACTGTTGTATTTTTAGCACACACACCTCCCAAACTGAGTCCAACATAAGTATGTGCTCAATAAATGTCGGTGGAATATATGAAAGACCAAGCAACTGGTTAGAAATAAGAAAGACATCAGTTCCTTATGGGTATGAAAATAATAATGACTAGCTCATCAAACTACTGTGAGGCTTGACTGAGCCAATGCATGTAAAGAAATCAGCACAGTGTTAGAGACACAGTAGACCACTAAATGAACAGTGATTAGAAAGAAGAAAACGCCTAGGAGCAAGTCTAGTTAAACTGGGAGGGATTTGGAGAGGACAGACATGTTTTGTTGTTTCAGAGAAAATAACATGGGTATTGGAAGTGACGTGGGACAAATAGGGAGTGGAGGGGGCATTTAGGAAGAGAGCCTGACTCTGGTAAGAAGTCAGGGAGAGATAGTCAGATATGAGGAGAAATAAATTGTGCTTGCTAATCATCTAACCCTGGAGATAACCAATCAAGCTTTCCCAATCCATCAACTCCTTTGTTCCAATTTAAAATGCTGAACATAGAAACATCATGTGATAAAACCAGTCTGATTCATAACAACTCTAATAGGTACATCTTAGATGATGTGTTGGTAAAAAGGAAAATAACCTGTAGTCATGTTTGAGACATAAGTAAATTATCCTCTTTTGGTTTGGGAAGCTCCTTACACAAGGATACTGAATTTTAAAAAGTCATGAACATCTCTGATGCACAAATCACCAAATACACAAGATATACATGCAATTTTGAATAATTAATGGGAACCTCTTAGTAATTTCTGAGTAAATGTCACAAAGAAGGTACTAAATGCAGCAACTCATCAATGGACATTGGCATCTGGTATACGAAGTTTTGACAATTAAGTTTGCAAGCTTGATGCAACAATGTTGCTAACCTTTTTTGATATCAGAGGGATTGTTCATTATGCATTGCACCAACTGGACAAACAGTTAGCTAACTTTACTATTTGGAAGTTCTGAAAAGGCTGCGTGAAAAAGTTAGACGACCTGAACTTTTCACCAACAATTCATGGCTCTTGCATCACAACAATGCACCAGCTCACACAGCACTGTCTGTGAGGGAGATTTTAGCCAGTAAACAAATAACTGTATTGGAACACCCCCCACTCACCTGATCTGCCCCCCACTGACTTCTTTCTTTACCCAAAGATAAAGGAAATATTGAAAGGAAGACATTTGGATGACATTCAGGACATCAAGGGTAATATGACGACAGTTCTGATGGCCATTCCAGAAAAAGAGTTCCAAAATGGCTTTGAAGGGTGGACTAGGCGCTGGCATCAGTGCACAGCTTCCCAAGGGGAGTGCTTCGAAGGTGACCATAGTGATATTCAGCAATGAGGTGTGTAGCACTTTTTCTAGGATGAGTTCATGAACTTAATTGTCAGACCTCGCACCACATTATTAAAATAAATATAGTAATCATTACTATAAAGTGAAGGAGCAGGAGGAAGAAGAGAAACAGAAGCAGAAGGAGGAGTATGATGGGGGAGGAGGTGGGAAGGCGGAGGAGGGGAGGAGAAAGAGAACAAGAGGAAGAGCACGAAGCTGCAGAAACAGCGACTACTCATGTAACACATCCTACATTCCAGGTGCTGTTCTAAGTCCTTGACACGTAGCGACTCATTCAATGGCAAGAGGCAGCACAGCATCCTGTTCAGGTGCATGAACGTGGAGCCCTACTGTCTCTGCTGTGTCCCCACTCTGCCACTTATCAACTATGGACCTTGGGCACATTATGTAATTTCTTACTGACTTATTTTCCTCCTCCATAAAAAGGAATACACTCATAATTTTTATGGGGATTAGATGGGTTAAGTAAATCATCAATATGCAATACGAGAAAGAATATAAATGAACTAGAATGCACTTTACATAACTGTGTCCTGACTCAACTAAATATTGAAGGAAAATGAAGGACCTAGAATTTAGTCCACGTGCCCCAGCGAGAGACAATCAATCGAGTTGCCTCCAGGGCATTCACTGTTAGGATCGCGGTGGTCAGCCCACAGGGCACATGTAGGATAGAAGGCCCAGTCTCCATTCTATGGTGTTGTGTTGGGCCAGAGGGGGGCGATCCTGTATGTACAAATCATCATATTAACATCTTCCAGTTTAAAGGGAAAGTGGGGAAGATACGAGTAGAGATTCCATTTATCTTGCTGTCACCTCAACTTTTTTCAAATAATTCTGGCCTTGTTACATGAAATTTGAAAAACATATTTACGATCAAGGGCCAATTTCATGCCCGTTTTTATTTTTTCCTCTTCATTTTCCTTTGCAAACGACTAGTTAATGCAGGGAGTATACGCACAAAGGCTGAATGACTTTTGAAGGGGAAATGAATGCCCACAGAGGCAACCATTTATGAAACCGGCCACCTCACTAATTACTGGGGAGGCAGCCTCACCCCAAGGTTAGAAGCACTAAATCGTCCCATCCAAGGTAATACTTATTTTAGCATATCTCCCTGCTGTGAGTACCCATTTTTAAAGCTCTGTCTTTTCTCCCCTTACCCCCAAGCCTAAAAGAAGTAGATTAACTACGATCAAAAAGTGGGTAGAAAACAGGCAATAATCTTTGTCCCTAGTGGAGAATCAGCATGCACTTGGAGACACCTTGCATAGAGTTTTATTTCCTCTCTGAAGAAAGATATTTGCTTCCCGGAGTGTGGTAGCAGCAGGGGTTCCAGGCGACCAAAACATTGCATAGCTCAATTGTTACAAGAGGCGTAATTTCTTTGCAGGCAAACAGCATCAGAAATTGGTTTCCACAAAGGATTCCCTCCATCCTTCCCACCCCTTCTGAGGATGGAGAAAATGTTTAAGGACTGTGGAAACACCAGTCCCTGGTGAATGGAACCTAATTAGTGACAACGAAAATGTCACCTGTCATGGGTCTCAGAGTCCCAAACACATGGCTTCTACTTTGTTTCAAATGTTTATGCTAGAGAATAGAAACCCCTCTCCTCCAAGTCCTCTCCTTTTGCTTAACCTTTTTTAGTAAGGCAAGTGGAAAGTAAACATTAGGCAATCCTCTTTTGCAAATTAAAAGAATAAAAGCCCCAGCCTGGGTGCTCAGTTGTTAAAAGGAGGGACACCATAGTGACACAGTTGCTACCCCGGACCATTCCTGTAAAATATAAAAAGATGAGGAAAAAAAATGAAAGGAAAGAAATGAGGAGCCAAGCAAACAAACACAAGAAATAGAGATCAATAAACCTAGTATCATCACTATAATTTTTATCTGGATGTACATGGATTCAACAAGAAGAAAGACTTCTTGTCAATCAAACTGCTAAAAACCAAAGCAAACCAACCAACCAACAAACAAAAAACCCAAGATGCCCTGATGTTATTAACTGTATGTTGAGAAATTCAATTCTTTTGAAATCTGAGAAAGAGGCACTTAGCCCACCCTGTCTAAATCACTTGTTTCTCTCCAGGGCAACTGGCTTCAAGGCAGCCACACACTGCACCTCTAAACAAGGCTGGCAAGCTAAGGCACATTTACCCAGCTTTCTCTAATGGCTCTGGCCTTCCCTTCCAAAAATTGCTGAGAGCAAGGGCAAGGGAAGGTGGAGAAAATGATGCTCATTTGCGCTTTTAGGAATAAGAGTTTCTCAAACAAGTGCAGCTTTTGCAAAGCTCCAACTCACTCTAGTTTCAGAGTTCTACCAGCCCTGAGGGAGTGAATGGCATTTACTGGGCACGGTTAACGGAGTAATTTAGGAGGTACATTAGAGATTACATTGGCCCTCTGGTTTTCTATATTTCCTGCTGATGCCCTTCTTTGGGGCACTTTCTTTATTCTTTTATGCCTCATTCTGAGGATTAACAAGTGGAAGGAGGAGATGAAAATTGCCCTAGTAAGCGTGATTGTCGTTATAAGCTCAGGAGGAGCTCTGCATCGACATGGATTGAAACTATTCCAGAATTATCGGTGGAGTCCTTTTACCCAAAGTAACCATATGAAGAGATTTGATAACCAAAGTCCCATTTTCAAATAGCCCCATTTCCACCCTATAAAATGCCCTTTAAAATCCAAAGGATGCAGTGAAAAATAATACATAGGAAGAAAGGAGTAGTAGATTTATAAAATGTCTGGAGATTTCCCACTAAAACAAAAATAGCTTAATAGAAGAGAAGGGTTTATAGGGCATAAAGAAACCAAATCACACCTGGGTTTCTCTTTTGTTATATCGTGATTCTCAGGCTGTGATCCATACATGTCTATGAGTCAATGGATAGACTTTAGCCGGTAACTAAAATCTTTCTTTCTCAAACAAGTTCAAGACATATATGCAAATATTTCTGGAGGAGATTATGCCTAGCTTCTATCAACTTCCAAAAGTGGGGAGTGTGTGTGTGTGTGTGTGTGTGTGTGTGTGTGTGTTTGTGTCTGTGTGTGTCAAAAAGGTTAAAAAAAACACATAAATACCCTGCATACTCTATTCCCACCAATTCTTTCTTCCTTTACCAATCACCTTCTCCTCCACCCTTCCTTCATAAACATATTCAAATTCATTTGGTGTCTAGAGACCCTTTATCAGACCCAGTGGCACAGAATTCTCATGAATCTTCTACCTGCTTCAAGCTCATTAAACACATTAATTAGTCTCTTTGGATGATAATCACGGTTGCTCAAATTCACGACTTTCTCTCTAATCACTAATTCTGGGAAGGTTTGTGTTGTAAGGCTTCAGAAAGACCAGCCTGTTAGTAAATGGAGGGCTGTAAAGATTTTACTACCATCATGTGCAACCCAAGCGTTGATCGTACTGTTATTGCCTCTATAGGAGGAATATAAAGCAAAATGCCGTTTACATGCCCCCACTGAGGCCCCCTGCCTCCTGACAGCTGATGAAATATGTCCTGCATTTTACCTCTGGAGGGACTGATTCAAATTGTGACAGGTCCTGGGAGGAAATAAATGCTGATATCTTGACATAACCTTGCAAAATATTTTTCTACATCAGAGCAATTGCTTTGCTATTCCCCACAGATGACAAACAACTAAGATGTGAGGAAGATGAGTGACAAGGCAGTTGAGTTGCCTTGGAGCAGGTATGCAGACAAGTACAGGCTAACACGGGGAGAGAACCTGAAGTCAGATGTCAAAAGATCCAGGTTCCCATTTTAGTCTCGTTACTAACCCAGTGCGAGGACGCAGGCAAGACACCTAACTTCTCTGGGACTCAGCTTTCATAAAGGTAAGACGAGGAAATAGGATTTGATTAAAGAGTTATTTAAACTCACCTTTCTAAGCAGTCAAACTTTTCCTTCAAATCTAACCTTATATAGGAACCTAGTATGTAGCACCATAAAAGTGAAGCTTCTCTTATTGACCTTGAGATAGTTGGTGAGAGACCGTTTCCTACATCCATTCCCACCTCCAGAGTGTCATTTTTCTGAAACATAGTTTCCAAACCACTATAATAGGTGGTTCATCCAGATATGACATCCTGGGTTATGGTGTATTTCGCATCCCATCTCTGAGAATTCCAGATGACTCAGCAGTCCTGAACAGCTGTCACCTAGTAATACTGATCCTTATCACACCGACAGGGAGCCACTGCAAGGGTCTGAGGTGCCCTCTGAATCGGCAATCAGAGTTTTATTGGATTTAATAAAGTGTCATATGAGTTTTATTACCGCACATTTTTATTTTTATTTTTATTAGCTGAAGTACTAGATTACCCAGACTACTATGTTCCATAAATACTGGAGAGCAAAGCGAGTGCACCATGATCAGGGGCCAGATCACTGCTTGGGATGTCTGTAGAACTAGAGCTTTCCTTCTAATAATCTGTGATACCTGCTGGTTGCCTAAGGTTTGCAAAGTGATGCAGCAGCAAAAGCCAGGCTCATGCAGGGAGGGCAGGTGAGACTCAGGGGATGCCCTGAAGCTTTCAAACAGCTTTCACTCAGGCCTCTGGTTTGGCCCTACCTTGTCTTGCTCCCATCATGTCACCCACCCTCAGTTGTCCCCATCAGGAGACATACTGCAGAGGGTCATATTCCATCCACTGTGTTTCAGGTTTTTCTATGTCTGGAAGCTTTTCAAAGGAGGTAAACATTTCTGAGTTTGATATAATTTTTCTTCCTGATACGTCATTTTCTGTGACCTCATTTCTCTCCAAACAAAAAGTATAGACGCTCAAGATTCAACCCTTGCCTTACGGTACTAAGCATGAATATCAGAATTAGAAGGACCTAGGCTCAAATCCTACCCTTTTGACTAATTGACTGACTGGGTGATCTTGAACTCAACTTCTCTGGACCCATCTCATGGAGCTCATCTGAGCGTTAAAGCAGATAAGGATGATAAACACTTGGTTCAGTGCCTGGTACACAGCAGGCACTCAGAAATTTTAGTTGCTAGTATTTAACAACATAAACATTGATTTCTATGTATCTAAAAAATTACTAATACATGCGAACAAAATTATCAAGTTTCTCAGATCTAGACTGGGTCCAGAAGAGAAAAATTCTTTCTTTTGGACAGAATTTTTGAAAACTATAAATTCACAGAAAATAGAGAAGACACTATTCTAGTATTTTTCCATCAATCAAACTGTTTTGAAAATATAAAGTAATACTTTTCTTGAGTGTGAAAATGCCTGAACATTTGAAACTGCACTGCAAACTTGCCAATATTGGTCTTGAAAATTGATCGTCATTGAGTTGCCCTCTCCCACTATGGCCTCTGGTTAAGGTTTCTCAGACATGAAAACCCAGGGGCCACACGTTCTCATTATTGAAAACACAATGGGATGAAATTGACCATCAATATAAGCCTCGCATTATATTGATAGCCATTCATTGAGTAAACTGCTTCTCTGAAATGTCCCAACAAGCACTTAAAATCCCAACTGCTGGTGTGCTTTATACTTTCACTGGATTTCATACCGACCTTTTCTGCCCCACCTCTCTTCACCTGAATCTCACCTCCATTAGATCCTTTATTAAAAACTTGGTATTTTGTTCATGGTAGATTTTTTTTACATGAATTTTGAATTAAAAAAAACAACAACATTGCATTAGAATATTACTTGCCTTGATGACTGAGTTTTTCAGTACCTCTTAAATTTTGCATCTCAAGGGAGTGCCTCCCTCACCTCACCCAAGTTTCAGTGCTGCTATAGAACCCAAACCATTTTTTAACATAAACCTCCACTAAGTGTTTTTACTCTCCCCAACCCCAACCAAGGTTCATTGTTATTTACTGTTATTAGTAGGCATATATTGATGCACAGGTGTGAACATTAACACCATTGCATGAAAACAAACACTTCTCAAGGTTTTGGTTGCAAAAAAAGGAATTCCTGAGAAATGTCCTACAAGTGAAGCCCATAGTAGATTTACAAAAGCTCAATGAAACCACAAAGTATCTTTGCACCCATGTTTCCTCTCTCCCTATCTGTCTATCTATCTATCTATCTATCTATCTATCTATCTATCTATCTATCTATCTATCTATCTATCTATCTTCCCCTCCCTCCCTAACCCCCATATATAGCAGGATACTAACATTTGTTTTTCCTACTCTATGACAGACATTATGCTAGGGCACTGTACAAGTATCACATTTAATTCTCTCAACCTTGTAAATTAGATATATTGTCGTCACTTCCAGATAAGCAAAACACAGAGCAAAAAGTTCTATACCTCCCTTGAAGTTATGATTTGTGAGGGAACCAGTATTTGAACTTCGATAATTTGACTCCCAAATTGGTGCTATCTTTATCACATCTAGTATGTTAAGAAAAAACAAACAAACAAAACAAAACTGACCAGGCTGTATTTTCTTCAGAAGGTATCACCATGTAAGCCATCTGTTGGAGCGGGGGAGATATTGTGGAAGAGAAGAAATTTTGGGTTTATATTAAGCTAATCCCTTCCACAACTAAACTGCTGTTGATCAGCCACCAGCCATAGCATCTCTAATCGCACAGAAACGGCATACACCTTATGCCTCAATGCAGTACAAGGAGCTCGCCAGGCACACGACACCACGGGGACTCCGTGGGAGTCAAACTTGTATAAAATATTCTCTCCACTTGTATAAAATATTCTCTCCACTGAAGACACAAATCATTTTTGTGATCAAACAGCATGAAGCTTTTAAATAGGTAGATATTACATATTATATCTTATTGCTAAAAACCTCAATAAAGATACCATAAACAGAAATCCACACATATAACAAATCACACTTAACTGTGACTCGTATCTGATTTATGTTAGGTGATAAATTATTGAATGATGTGAATACAGTGCTGGAATGGAGCCCAGACCAAGAAATGTAAAAAAGAATCAAAAATAAAAAAAGAAAAGAAAAAGGAAGGAGAAAAAAAAGTCTTCAACTCTCCTTTCCTCTCCTCTTCCTACCCCACTCACCCTCTGTTTTAAAGCAAAACCTGATAGAAACTGAAATTTAGTCAGAATGTTATTCTCCCAGTTGGCAATGCACCTTTCCAAAATAACTAAAGATTTCTCACTTTACTGTAGAACGGAAATGAAATGACTTAAGCAGTGAATGCTCACTATACCATAGACATTAATCATCTTGTTCTCTCAAATAGATTTACTTGAGACGATGAAAAAGGAAAAGCAATTGACATTTCCATTGTACCAGAAGAAGAAAAAAGTCCCACATAAAAAAGAAGGGGGAACACACTGTGATGTAAAAAGTAGTTAAGAGCAGTGATAAAGCAAGCTCTTTCAAAAAAAAAAAATCACCTGAAATATATAATTACTTAAATTATTGTCAACATAGATAAATGCTAATGGAAATTATTTTATGTCCTAAATTTAAAGATTCAAAACCCATATTAACGGCATTGTCTTTTCCTGAATTTCATTCATCCTTTCTTGCATTCTTTCATTCTTTCTGTGCTCACTGTCATGTGTACGTGTGTGTATATGAGAGAGTGACATATAAAATGTTCCTTCGAATGTCAAGTTATGACCTGAAAGAAGGCTACAGAGTGCATCCAGGCCAGCATCTGCTCACCTAAGAGAAAATCTAACTTGTTGTATTGGGAATAAATGTCAGGTCAAAGTAAAAGCCTTATAGTCTGCAGATTGGAAATCAATGCTTACATTAAAACGTATGCTTTTATTTTCAGGTTTTTAAACAGACTATTGCCTTTTTAAATTATATAACATCTACTGTATTTTGCTGTGTATAATGCTCACTTTTTTTCCCAAATTTATGAGGGAAAAATAAGGATGCGCATTCATGGGTAGTACTAATTCGGTGTGTATATAAATGTTTTTAATTCTTTCACTTATGCTTATGAGTTAAAAGTGTAACTCTAGAAATCAATAATGATATCCATATGCAAAATAATACCCTGAAATACGATAATCGGTTTTGCTGAATTTAGGATGAACTTGCAACAACGAAGAGTTTTTGGTCTTCTATGATGTGTAGATATCGTAAATTGGTTATCGGTACATAAAATGTCTTGTATCTTGTATCTACCTGTTCTTGTGTTTTGTAATTTGTTACATAAAATTTATTGTACCATAATATGTTAAAAAATAAATGCTAAAATTCCTTTATAATACAAAAATCAAGTACCTAAGTGGAAACAAATAAAAATTTGAATTAAAAAATTAAAATGAAAGATTTTTTTGTTTCCCCTGAAAGTTTGAGGCAAAAACGCAGGTGTGCATTATACACAGCAAAATGCAATATACCTCTATAAAGCAGAGCTACTGGGAAAGGACTCAGAGCTCTGGAGCATTTGGCCACCTTTCCTTTTTAGCCTAATACAGTTCCCTGACCTAAGAAAATGGAGAACAAGGAGATAGGCAGTCGTTGGCAAAGGCTCTGGAACTCTCTCTACAGCTGTGCTGAGCTCAATGCCAACTGCCACATATGAAGAGTGGTAGCAGTTACTGTATTTAGGATACCAGTGAAGTTGAATTTTGCATGATGACGCCAATCAGTTGGTAGTGTCTTCCCTGAGTGTTTTGTTAAGAGAGATTCAGAGGCAATAACTGGGATCTGAGGAAAGAAAGCTTTCATGAACTCATAGTGCTTGCCATGGGCGCAGCAATAGTATACATGCCAAGTACTTTCCACCCCGTGTGTGAAATTAACAACTGCCTGTGTTAGGAGAAAGGGAAGGGAAGTTACGTTAGAAGCATATAACAAACATTGTATGTGTTCACGGAGAGAGAGAGATGACGTGTAACTTGAAATATCAGGAAGTATTTTATAAGAGAGGGTATTTGAAATGGACCATAGAAAGTTAATAGGATCCCAACTGGAAAAGAAGAGCAAAGATCTTTTTGGGTAGAGGGACCTGGAGAAACAAAAGCACAGAAACAGCAGTGTTCAATGACTATTTGGAGAAATAATGAGGAGGTTTGCTTAGTAAGAGGGTAAGATAAATGCACGAGAGGAATGAGGCATGAGGTAGAAAAGTCAATTTGGGGAAGGCATTAACTGCCAGTGTAAAAGTGTTACCGGTCTTGGCAGGGACGGGGGAATCCATTGAAGAATTCTAAGGAGTAGAGCCATGTAATTATAGCTGGGCTTTGGAATGATGACCTGGCAAACAACTCATAGAACACATTTGATGGAGATCTTTATGGAAAACAGAGAGGACTGACATTGCATCACTGTGAACTAGGGCTGTTGGGAGCCTGAGCTCTCTCAATCCAAGAGAGAATTCAGAAAGTGTATTTTATGTCAGTGATGCAAAATGAGTAATTTTAAAAAATACTCAACTTTTGGGCCTGAGTGATAAAAGTTGCATTAATAGAAATAAGGAGATATTTTAGTGAGGTGGCCAATTGCCTAATTCTAGAGTGAGACATAGTTTTAAATGAACTTGGGCAAGATGCTTGATGTCTCTAAGGCTCATTCCCCCATTTGTACAAAGAGTATAATCCGTATTGCATCAGGGTGTTTTGAGATTGAGAAGTTAATTAAAGTAAAGCACTAAGTAGTACCATCGCTGGGAAAAAGTAATCAAAAGTAATCACTCAGTAATCTGCTTCTTGTGGTAATTATTATGAGAAAATCCAGGAAAAGAAATGCCTCAACTGGGAATAATTTGGTTGCCAGGGACAAAACCCCACTTAAATTAATTCAAAGGAAATTATGATTAATTGTAAACATGTAGAGAACTTCCACTGAACCCAGTGACAGCAAGTGGTACTGGGCTTGCCAGGAACTAGGTACTCAACAAGAAATCTACTCTTTCCTTTCATTGGCTTCTCTCTTCTCCTGCTGAAGTTTGGCTTCCACTATAAAACCTTATTTTCTGCTTCCCTAGGAATTTAGTTTTCTGAGCACCAAGTCTGTTCCTAACTGCACAGGACCTTAAAATTACAGTGGCCAGTACAGCCTTACTCACATCCTGTTTTGAAATCCCTGGAAGACAGAATGCAGTAGTTCAACATGTGTTCAGGGTCCACACTGGCCTAGTAAGCACCTCCTAGGTGTGAGGACTTAATGTGGGTAGAGGTCCATCATTCAGACTTGCAAAAAAAGGGCAAGGGGGAGCTGGTGGGAAGGAAAATAATGGGAATTCTTAGCAGAAATACTTAATTGAGGGCAAGAAAAGAGCACAGGTTCATTTTTGACCAGGTCAAGGGTCTTTCAACAGATTGAGAAATCAATTTCAAAGCAATGCCTGGATCTAGAGTTTGGAAAGGATTAGGTTCAGGAATATAGACCGGTGAGTCATCTACTTAGGAGGTGATATGGATGCTGCAGAGTAGCTAATGAAAATCCTAAGGAAGGAAATAGTATGTGAAGAAAAACAGTTTGTTTGGGCCAACTTTCTTGTGGCCCAGAATCTAATTTCTTGTATTATCTCCACTGGAAATATTTCCACTGACCTCAATTACCTCAGGCTGCAGACCTTCATGTTCTGTTAGTACACAACACAATGACGGGTCAGAAATAATACGTAGAACACACACAAAAAATTAGGATCCTGTTTCTTTTAACAATAATAAAACCAAAACTACAAAAAAGACTAACCAAAGTCAAGGCATTCCTATATGCATTACAAAATTAGGTTGAGACCATTCATTTAATCAATCATTGTCGGTATGCTAAACGAGTCCCCATTAAAATGGATAATGACATAGGCAAGAGGAAGCCATGGAGAAGCTGGGCCTGGTGCAGCAAGGTGGTCTGTGTGATTAAAGAAGAGCTTCCTGGGCCCAGGGGGGCTTTAGGTAGAACCAAGGGACTATCAGAAGCCATACTGAAAGTGCCCTTAGAGATCATGAGGCTCGGGGTCTTCATATATTTTTACCGCAAAATCCCTCTTCGAATGCAAGCTGGCTTACCATGCCCTTGTCTAAGAGATGAAAAAGCAGAGCAGGTCTGAGAGAAGTGGGAACTGAGGACTTAGAGGAGGCTGTCTGGCTCGCATCCTACCTCAAGTGAGTAGTAAGGCGACTCTTCTGAAACCCTCCCAGAAGCAAAATTTGAAAAATATTGAGAGAGACTCGTCACCTCTGGGCCACTAAGGAAAGTCCTCCGTCTGTGAATCAGGAAAACTCAGGTATAGGCTCTAGCAATAATGCTGAGCTTCAGATGATGAACTTTGGGTTAAAAATTTAAGTTTTAATCCCAGTTGTGGGCCATTCCGGCTACATGTTGAGTGCCTAAGCTTTCTCATCCTCATTATTATTATTTCTATCTCACGTGGGCTGCTGTGATGATGATTCAGTAGTAAAACGTCTCATTCCCTAAGTGCCTGGCATCACGGCAAGCCCTCAGGAAGGACACTTATAAGCCTTTCAGCTTCTTGAATAAGTCAGACCATATTTGGTCTTAAACATGCCTGTTACATGAGAGTTACGATTAAGTAAACTCAAGTTAGAATTTCTAGGGGTCTGTGAAGCAGAACTAGACAAAATCCGTCAAAAAATCTGATCTTACTTTAATTGCTCTCATGTGGGCCACATACTCAAAAGTTCCTGATAAAGCCTTTGGATTATACTATTCTGCCCCCTAAATTCTTTATGAAAGAAACTAATTGAAAAACAACAAGAATTAAGTCAATCAGCGAGTCCATCCTGAGTGTGTGATCTATTATAGATCAAATAAAAGAAAATACCGGGGGTGCCAAAAAAATGTATACACATGACTTGTAGTCAACTTTTGTTATCAGTATATATTGAATATTACAATTTTAATATAGTTTTTTTTTTCTTTCTTAAAATGCGTATACATTTTTTTGGCACCCTCTCTGTATGAATATAAAACAAATGTAGTAGGAAAATGTTTTGAGATATCATTTGCAGTCCCTTCCTTTTATTTTCCCCTTTACTCCTTCCAAGGATAGCCAGGCTCTTTCTGTATTTCAGGCCCGAGAAACAAAGTTTCTTGCATGTCACACCTCTTTTGTGAAAACTGAAGTTTAACGAGATAAAAATTAAAGCATCTGTAGGGGGAGAAGCCCAGCGTTTTTTTATCGCAGAGGTGGGAGCAGGAGCAAGAAAGATCTTTGCTGCAACACTGATAAAGGGGGGGACGAGGATGCGTTCCCTGGGTAGTGGAAGCCTATGCCCCCTCATTCTCAGTACCCTACGAAAAGGACAAAGCCAGAATTGATAGAGATCGTTGAATGGTATGTCCAGGGAGACGGGACTGTAAAGACTGGGCTCCCCGCTTTAGAAAGATTCCCATTTTCTGTGCCCAGGGACATACTGGTTGTTTTTGCATGTCCAACATCTATTCCCCATTCTTTTGAAACATTCTTGACTTTCCAAAGGGGCGTCTCCCTCCCTCGGTCCCTGTGATTCTTAGCGAATGATCTGTCAGCACCACTAACCCAAACAGTGCAATGAGAGCCAATGAAGGCCATATTGGTTGGCAGAGCTAACGAGCTCTTTTATATTGACTAGGATAACCAGTGTGTGAGGATGGGAACCTGGGGTGGCAGGCAGCCTACACTTCACCATGGGACAAGAGCCCGCTGATAATGAAACTAGTCCAGATGAAGACATATATGAGAGGAAGAGGAATAACATTATTTGAGCACCTTTATCTAGCTGTGCCCTTAAATGAGGATTCCTCCCCTGGGCTTTTCAATGATGTGGAAAACATTTCCCACTTTTGGTTAATGTAAGTTGGGTTGGATTTGTGTCACTTGTCAAGACTCCGAATTTAAAATTCATCCAGGTTTGGTCAATGACATGCTCCAATGTTTTGTTCCCCCTGAGACACCAAGATCTTCATAGGACTCTGGCAAGGAACCTCTTCAATATGGTCAAGATTCAGTTCCCACTGGTCTATGAAATGGGGGCTCAGAAGAGGGTTATAAATTAAGATACTAAAAAATAGAATATAGCCTTTTCCTGCACACCTGAAATCTATGTAGAACAATTTGACACCCTTGTCAGCAGCAAAGAGTGGCCTCCACAGGAAGTCAGCTGTCTCCTACGTGATCCTGTCAGTGGCTTCCCTGCAGATATCGATAACTGAGTCACTGCTCAATTCTTCAGGTATCAGCCAATATCAATAGGGCCAGATAATTCTTAGCTGCTCGCCCCTCTGCACCATTATCTAATTAAAAGACAGAGTTGCGATGCTCAGCTCTATTTCAGGGTGACTTTAGAAGTGAATGGGAGGACTTCAGAAACGTCAATAGGCTTCACATGTGGCTGTTCTTTCAGGTGCCTTCTTACGTTATAGAATTATAGCTAAACTACCCCTCACATCACAGGAGAGAAAGCCTATTTTTTACTCTTTAATAGAGTGGTAGAGACATCTTCTAGTTTAAAAGATGAATTAGTTAAAAAAGAAAAGAAAAAAAAAGAACAGAGATTGCCACCAGGCTTTAGAGTAGTCTGTAGTTCCAATTATCCTTCTTAATTCTATCTTTCTTCCCAAATGAACACACTTGGCAAGCTGGTAATGGAGTAAAGATGGGTGGTGACATTACAGGAATATTAAGATGCCCAGGTAATGGTCGTCACAGCATATATTTGCAACATCGTCTGAGATTTCACCATTAGAACACTGGTATTTCATGCCAAAATAGTAATCTCTAGTCAAGTGCAAACATTGTGGGTGGATCTATTGCCTAAAGTCTTCAAGACTTTCCTGCAGATGATAAGGTGACTTTCTTCCGCAGGTAGGAAGAGAATGAGGAAAGGAGGGTGCTGGCATTATGGAAAGAGACCAAAATAGAATTGCTCTAGAAGTGTAGTTGTCAAACTCATCTGTATAAACATGTTAGTATGGTTGTCACCAAGAAAGTCAGATGAGAAACCAAGCATTACAATGGCTACTTGTTGACCACTGGAAGGACTGACTAGAGAGCAAACTGAATTACGTAAGTCTGCATCTGTTCTTTGAGCATCTGAGTGCCACGTCCAGCATGATGAGGGTTGTGGGGAGGGAGAAGGGCAGCGCAGGGTTAAGAAAAGACAGTAGCCATGAATGGGATGCAAGCGCAGGGCCAAGGGAATCAGCCTCAGGGACTGAACTCGGAATCGGGCCAACACATAGTTTTTATTGGTAAGCTTCTAAAGAGAAAAAAGATTGTTAATCTCAAGATCGGTGTGTTAGTACCCCGATGGCTGTCTTTCCGAAAGTTCCCATTGTGTTCCAGCTTGTACTTTGCCTTCACACACATGCACATCTCCAAGGAATCCATTGAAGGGGAGGGACTGATATAATGCCATCGGGCCTCAGTTTGCGGAGGCGCTCCCTTGTGAAATCCTGGGAAGAGTGCAGGGGAACAAACGGTTTGGCAGCTGTGAGGCAACATCTGAACATAAATATTTAAAGCTGACATCAGATTTAAACATCTCTTCTAACATATAACTGGAAACCTAACTCTTTCCCTGTTTTAAAAAAAAATTTAAATCAAAGAGGAGGGATGGAAACTATATTTAAAAATATGCTCTGTTCAAGTTACAGGTCTATGCCTACTTTGTTGCACTTATTCCTCACTACACATTTGTGAAGAAGAGATTATTATCCCATTTCTACATTAAGTTCAGAGAGATCGTGTGAGTTTTAAATATCACACAGTTACTGGCAAGTGGAGAATGGATGTACACTCAAGAGGCCTGACTCGATACTCACACTCCTATTCTAGTATATTTTCTACTCTAAGGTGAAACATGCTCCATGTCCTTAAATCTGAAATGCTAAGGAGTTTGCCTTGCTTTCTCTGACCATTCAAAGCTGTTACAGCCCCTTTCCTTAAGTTTCAGTGATGCATGTTGCCACCTGCCAGCTACAGTCTAAAAAATCCTTGGGACAATTTGGAGGTTATGAACTAAGGCTGCCTCCAGCAGGAACACAGCATAATTTCTTAGGTCAATTTGCAGTTTATGGGTCATGTCACCACAGGGAACATACTGTAACTTAGCTAAATTGCTGACTTTAGTAGGATGCAGGACAAATGCATAATACCTGAGTATGACGATCCTTTACAGCCTCACTTGGGCTCTAGTTTGCAAGGTAAGCATTGTGCATTTAAGAACTTTGGGGGGAAAAAGATGCTGTTTTTTATTTGTCAAAGTAACAAAGTCTTCCCTATTGCCCCCTTTTTTAAAAATTAAATTTTATCAGGGTGACAATAGTTAGTAAAGTTACATAGGTTTCAGGTGTACAATGCTGTAATACATCATCTATATATCACATTGTATGCTTACCACTCAGTCAGTTCTCCTTCCATCACCATATATTTTACCCCCTTTACCCTCTCATGACCACTAAACTATTGTCTCTGTCTATGAGTTCTTCTTTGTTTGTCTTGTTCCTTTGTTACTTTGTTTTATATATCACATATCAGTGAAATCATATGGTTCTCGACTTTTTCTGTCTGACTTATTTCACTTAGCATAATAATCTCAAGATCCATCCATGTTGTCACAAATGGCACTATTTCATCTTTTCTTATGGCAGAATAGTATTCCATTGTGTATATATACCACACCTTCTTTATACAATCACCTATCAAAGGACACTTTGGTTGTTTCCATGTCTTGGCTCCAGTAAATAAAGCTGCAATGAACATTGGAGCACATATATCTTTACAGACACATGTTTTCAGATTTTTTGGGTAGATACCCAAGAGAAGGATTGCTGGGTCATATGGTAAATTTATTCTTAATTTTTTGAGGAACCTCCACACTGCCTTCCATAGCAGCTGCACCAATCTACGTTCCCACCAACAGTGTCTGAGGGTTCCTTTTTCTCCACAGCCTCTCCAACACTTGTTACTATTTGTCTTGTTGATGATAGCCATTCTAACTGGTGTGAGGTGATATCTCATTGTGGTTTTTATTTGCATTTCTCTTAAGATTAGTGATCTTGAGCATCTTTTTATATGTATAATGGCCATCAAAGACTAAATATAAGAACCGAAAAAATAAACTGCATAGAAGAAAACATAGGTACTAAACTTATGGACCTTGGGTTCAATAAGAGGATTTTATGAATTTGACCTCAAAGGCAAGGGAAGTAAAAGCTAAAATAAATGAATGGGATTATATCAAACTAATATGCTTCTGCACAGCAAAAGAAACCATCGACAAAATAAAGAGGCAACCAACTGAATGGGAGAAGATTTTTGCAAACAATGCCTCCAATAAGGGGCTAATATCCAAAATATATAAGGAACTCATACAACACAACATTTAAAAAAACAACAAAAACAATCCAATGAAAAAAATAGGCAGAAGACCTGAAGAGACATTTCTCCTACTGCCCCTTTTAATTATCTGTTTCTTATGCTGTACCCTGGACAGCTTTACATTTTGCATGTGACTTACACTGCCTAAATATATGCAGAGGGGGCCAAAAAAAGTACACACATTTTAAGAAAAGAAACAAAAAACTGTATCAAAACTGTAATAATATATACTGATAACAAAAGATGAATACAAGTCATGTGTATACATTTTTTGGTACCCTCGTATATATATTTTCCCAAGGAGCTCTGGCTGAAGATCTTATATTGCCAATCCGATCTTTTTTTTTTTTCACATTTTCACTGAAAAGACACTTTGTATGCTCTATTAAGATTGCTTTACAGCAAGTGGTTTTCCAGCTTTAACAGCCAATGTTACAGAAAGGGTTGTATAATTCAAAGTAGAAAGAAAGGAATAGACATTAAATGTGGTGCTTTTTTCCCCCATATCCTTTCTATAGCTCTGTGACACCAAATAACTGAAATTTGTCATTGTAGCCATCACTGATGTCTGAAATGTGTTATTTTCTGTTTGACTGACACAGGACCTTTCAAAGTCTTCTTGCTCATCTTGCCTTTTATATTCTCAGCCTTCCTTTGATTTCTATATCTACTACTTTATCCAGACAATCAGATGTGGACAGGAATCTTTAACTATGAAAAAAGTGGACGTAGAGATAGAGAAGAGCTGAAATCAGTACAACCATATAGGAATAAAGATGCTAAAGGGGGACATATTATTGAAACTGAAAGTCTATTTTTTCCTTTATTTGTGGCATAGACAAGACATAAGTACATGCTGATTTAGCTTTCCAATGTGATCTGATTGGGCAGAGCAGAAACAAAAGTTTCCCTCAATTCAAGAAATGGAGACAGACACACAGGGCACTGCATGTTTATCAACTTTAGAGATAACACAAGAAACTGGTAGGAGGAATGTGAATACACAGGATGGCAGAATTATGACCCAAAATGAAGTTGGCAGCCTGGAGCTGTGGGTCAAATCCAAAGGGGAAGTTAAATGAGAATGACTTAAAATTTGCTACTTAGTAACTGGGAAGCTGTTGCATGGAAGAGGATAGTTTCCTAACACATAGAAAACTAGGAGCAACAGCTGAATTACATGGAGGCAGATTTTTACCAGAAAATAAGAATGACCATAAAAATTGGATGAAATGTGCTGCTTCCACGGGAATGCTTTCCTTTTACACAAACACAAAACAACAACAACAACAAAAACCAACCACCGCCACACTAGGATGAGTTCATAAGAAAACAAGCTTTGGGGAAAGTGTGGGGGGGGGTGTAGGACTTGAACAAATGAAGATCTGATGCTCATCTCCAATCTTGATATTCTAGGAAGAAGTCTATGACACAAACTAGACTTTTATTAAAGCTGACTTCTTAAAGAAGTGTGAAAATTAAGGGGGGAAAAGAAACCCAGAATTAGAAGTTATTTAAAAGCAGTATCCAATCACAGAGTAATTTAACAGTAATGTATACAGAAACAATCTTTTATATTTACACGGATATTCCAACGGCAAAATTCTAAACCAGTTGGCAATGCTACACTGAAGTAGCTAGGAGAAAGAAATGGACTTGCCCAGGTTAATGGTGCTAGCAGTGTTTATTCCTTTAGTTCACACCACCACCTCCATCAACTTCCATTACTAGCAGCATCATTATCTCCCATCAGCAACATCACTACATTTCGCATCCTCAAAAGCACAGCTTTCACAGATGGGAGACATTACTGCACAGTAACAGACAGGAGAGTGCTGTGTTTTAAAAAGCAGGCTCTGTGGCTAGAGAACCTAAATTTGAACCCTGGATCTACCATAGTCTTGGGTTAACCACTTTCTCTCTGCCTCAGTTCCCTCATCTGTAAAATGGGGAAATTGACTGTATGCGTTTTGACACTTAAAGTAGCAAATATACGTAAAAGCACTTAAATCTGCATCTCGTACAGAGTTAGTGCTCAATAAATGTTAGCTATTATTACTTTTACTTATCCTAAAAAAGAAAAAAATAATAATTTAGCCATTGTTGTCCAAACTTGACAGGAGAGGAAACTAAAACCCAAAGAAGTTATGAGACTTGTCCAGTGATACACAATAGTAAGCGATGAAACCAGGATTCAAAGCATGTCTATGCTTCATCCTAGAACCCATGCTTTTCTTAGCTATCTAAGTTCTAACAAATGGCAATACCTGAATATCATCAAAATGAGACTGTCAGCCACAAACACAACTTGACAAAATGCCTATTACTCATAATGAAACCAAACACCCAATTAATTCATTGTTTCTTAAAAACTCATCAGTCATGAAGTGGTTCATTTGTAGACGTACAACTGACCTGATATTGATAGTTTTCATACCTTTACCATTTCTTTAATGCTTTATTTCCCTTGGGCCTTCAGAGCTGGTTTCAAGAGAAGTCAGGAAATGCAGCTGGTTATACCTGCTGAAGTCATCTATTGTTTTGTTTTTTCCTTCTTCAGTACAGACATGATATCCCAAACAACAGACAACTCAGAATATTGTAATGACCATCCTGAGTAGTGTTTCTAACTATTACCGAACAACTGGATTGGTTGGGAGTTGTTAGCTCCAATTACTGCTGTGAAAATCACTATAAGTTTTCCACTTAAAGCATAAGAAATTACGGCAAGAATAAAATAGAAATAACCTTTGTAAGCAGGCAAATATTAATATAAAGTAATAACAAAAGTAGATTCCTAAAAACTATATAAAAGAACTTAGAATTCAGTTCAGAGGCCATTTATTGAGCATCTTCTGTGTACCAGACATTGTCAGGGTCAGGTGATCATTAGTAAAACAGACAATCTCTGTCCTAATGAAACCTAATACTCCTTCTACATGCCCTCCTCTCACTGGACCTTTCTAACGCCCAACAAGGATCCTTGCTTTTTTGCCTGAGACCAGTCTCCTCTGATCTTTCTGGTGATTCCAACTGTCCCCAACACCAGTTGGTGGTAACCCTTAGATATTCTTCATCTCACCAAGACAAGTCTGTGTAGTCCCATGGCCACAGAAACTTTCCATAAAGCTGAACTCACGCACATTCATGAGTCATCAACATGAGAAGAAACACCGGAGTGACTTACACAAGGCTTTTGGATTGCTAGAACAGGAGGAACCATGCATGGCATATTTTTAAATGAACATTTAAAGAAGTCCCCACAGGACTCGGTTTATAGCCATGGTGAGGAACTGATGCTTGGAACTACAGTGGACAACTATCAAGTCCACCCATGGGTATGCCAATGGAAGACACAGGCCTTAGATGAGTATGCCAAGTCTATTATTATTATTATTATTATTATTATTATTATTATTATTATATTTTCTCCCATCAAAAGTAATGCTTTCTGATTCATTATGAAAATAAAAACAATCCACAGTCTAATATATGTAGTATGGGTTAACTCTTGTTAATTATAAATACATTTTTAAATGTATGTAAAATTTTATATTTCTTATACAAATATAACATTAATGTTTAACATGCATAATTTTAGATCATTTAAAATGTGATTCTAGAGCACATGTGGCTATGAAACCTGCCTGTATAAATTATATAAGTTAATTATATAATTTATATAGTTTATAAATCATATAAATAATTATATAATTTGTTTCACATTACTTTAAATTATATAATATTCATTTTTTAAATTAAAATTTTTCTAAAGTGCACATACATAAGTACTATATGAAAAGGAATAGAGTAATATAGGTATTTCCTCTACTAAAAAGATTATAAGTAATTTTAATTTTTTATTTTTACTTTTTCATATTTCCCCATTTTTTTACAATGAAAATATACCACTTTTTTTTTTTCTTTTTTAAGGTCAAGGCCATTGCTTACTTTTTTTTTCTTTTCTTTTTTTTATTTGTTTCAGGTATACAAAGCAATGTAATAGTTAGACATTTAAACCTCTCATAAAGTGATAACCCACCCCCCGAGCTACTACCCCTCTGACATCTTATATAGCTGTTACAATACCATTGACTATCTTCCCTATGTTGTACTCCACATCCCGTGACTATATACACCTATATATTTAGTTATAGTTGACATTCATTATTATTCTACTTCAGCTTCAGGTGTAGAGTGCATTGATCAGGCATCTACACAGTCTATGAAGTGACCCCCCTGATAAGTCCAGTGACCATCCAACACCTTACATGATCTTTACAATATTACTGATTCTATTCCCCATGCTGTATTAAGTACCAATTTGTAATTCTTAACACCCTCACCTTTTTCACCCTGCCCCCAACCCCATTTCCATCTATCACCCTGATAGATCGAGTACCTATCTGGCACTGTACCTAATTATTACAATATTATTGACTCTATTCTCTATGCTATACCCTACATGACTATTGTGTAACAACCAATTTGTACTTCTTAATCCCTTCCCCTTTCACCCATCCTTAACCCCCCTCCCATCTTAAAGAAGTCCCTCTAAGAGTCCTTGTAATACTGGTTTGGTGGTGATGAACTCCTTCAACTTTTTCTTGTCTGGGAAGCTCCTTATCTATCCTTCAATTGTAAATGACAGCCTTGCTGGGTAGAGTAACCTTGGTTGTATGTCATTGCTTTTCATCACTTGGAATATTTCCTGCCACTCCCTTCTTGCCTGCCAAGTTTCTGTTGAGAAATCAGCTGCCAGTCTTATGAGAGCTCCCTTGTAGGTAACTAACTGCTTTTCTCTTGCTGCTGTTACGATTTTCTCTTTGTCTTTAACCATTGGCATTTTAATTATGATGTGTCTTAGTGTTGGTCTTTTTGGGTTTATCTTGTTTGGGACTCTCTGTGCTTTCTGGGCTTGTCTGTCTATTTCCTTCATCAGGTTAGGGAAGTTTTCTGTCATTATTTCTTCAAATAGGTTTTCAATTCCTTGCTCTCTCTCTTCTCTTTCTGGTACTCCTATAATGCGAATGCTATTACACTTGATAATGTCTCAGAGACCCCTTAAACTCTCAATTTTTTGGATTCTTTTTTCTTTTTGCTATTCTGGTTGGGTATTTTCTGCTACCTTATTTTATATATTGCTGGTTGGATACTCTAATTCAGCTCATCTATTTTTGATTCCCTGTAACATATTTTTCATTTCCATTGTTGTATCCTTTATTTCTGACTGATTCTTTTTCATGGTTTCCATCTCCATTTTTATGCTTCCTATCTCTCTGTTGAAGTTCTCCTTGAGATCTTGGAGCATTCTTATAACCAGTGTTTAGAACTCTGCATCTGATAGATTGCTTATCTCCATTTTGCTTAGTTCTTTTTCTGGAGCTTTGTTCTGTTCTTTTATTTGGGACATGTTTCTTTGTCTCCCCATCTTGGCTGCCTCCCTTTGTTTCTTTCTATATATTAGGAAGGGCTGCTATGTCTCCTGGGCTTAGTAGAGCTGCCTTATGTAGTAGGTGTGCTGTGGAGTTCAGTGGCGCAGTCTTTCTGGTCACCTAAGCCACGCACTCAAGGTGAGTCCCTTGTGTGTGTTATGTGTGCCCTCCTCTTGAAGTTGAGCCTTGGTTGATAATTGCACATCAATATGAGGGACTGACCCTTGGGTTCACTGGTTGTAATGACTGGCCTTGACTAGTAGAGGAGTTGTTGTGCAGGGGCTGATCCTACAAATCATGATCTGCCTCAGCAGGAGTTTGGTACCTGCTCAATCCACCCCTTGGGTATGTTACACTTGGAGGTGGCTGGGTGATGCTCCAGCTCATTTTGAAGCTGGCCACTGGGGGTGCCAGCCCCAGGACCACTTTGGAGGGGAATCACTGTAGGTCAAGTTTAGCCACAGCCCATGCCCCACCTGGGGCCACGTGGCAGGAACCACAAAGAAATCCACAGATGGCGCCGCCATGCTCTTGGAAGTGCCTTGAGTGGCCAAGCCACAAACCAAGGCTGGCTGCTGCTAGTGCTGGCTTAGGGCTGCTCAGCCAGAGGTATAGCACATGCTCAAGCCAGATGCTGCTTGTCTGGGTTCTTCAAACCTTTGAGAGACCCCAGGAAAGTCTGCAGCTTGAGCCAAGGCCAGCGGTCTGCATGAAAAAGCCACTGGAAGTGGCCTGAGTATGCCTGAAAGTTGGGTAGGGTCAGGTCTAGAATCGTTAGGGCGTGGTGAACAAACAGCAAAGACTCAGATACGGTGGCTGCCTGTGTCCACTTGCAGGGAAAGGGGAGGGCTCAGCAAAGAAACAATGGCCTCTGCCAGCTCCCCCATCCAGGAGAAAGCCGCCTCTCCAGCCCAGTCCCAAGCCAGACAACTCAGTTCCCTACCATATTTCCCTGCCGTCTTTCCAGCTCCTGCCCCAGCGCTGGAGCTCAGAGCGAATGATTCCATTGGTGGGTAAGTCTGCGCACAATCCCTTTAAGAGGAGCGCCTGAGAGGGCAGCTGCATTCAGTCTCACTCAGTCACAATCTCTGCTGGTTTTCACAGTCAAAAATTATGGGGACTTCTCTCCCCGGCACTGAAACCCTGCCCTGGATTGGGGAAGGCCAGGTGGGACCTCTCACTCCTCTAGGGGATGGGGAGGACCCCCACAGCAAAATAGCCCTCCCGATCTTTAATGGTCACATGTGGGTGTGACACTATCCCATTCCACGTTTCTGCCCCTCCTACCAGTCTGGAGGTGGCTTCTTCTGCAAACCTTCATTGAAGAGCTTCAGTTCAGCTTAATTTTAGGTGATTCTCAATAATGGTTATTTTGTACATTAGTTGTAATTTTGATGTGGTTGTGAGAGAAGGTAAACACAGCATTTACCTACTACGCCATCTTGGTTGTCTCTCAAAATGTGTCACTTCTTTAACCCAATATTTTTAATGACAAAAATCAAGAGAATCTTTAAGACATACAAAAAATGGTGAATTAATTTATGTCTGTTGCTAATACCCAGTCTTCATTTGTTCTACAGATATATTCATTTTAAAAAGAATCATTAATGATTCATGTAATTTTCAAAAAGTATGAGTCTAACATTTTGTATGGTCTTTATAACCCTCACTCATATATAGTAAATAGCCCTCATACATAATTATATAATATAATATAAATATATTTATATTGAATATAGTGTGTGTGTATATACATTCTACGGCCTGGAATAGAAAAGAACTTGTACTAGAAGTGATATGTCAAAAGCTCACTGAAAATATTATAGTATTATAGCTTCTGAGGAAATTTTTGATACATTTTTTGATGGAAAACAAAATGAGAATGTCTCATCTCTACCATTAGTTAACATCATTCTTATATATACTCCTAAAACCAATAAGAGAAAGACAGGAACCTCAAGAGAAAAGTAAGCAAAATAAATCAACAGGAAATTTAAAGAAGAGAAAATCTAAAAGGCTAATAAGCACAGAAGAGATACTCAAATTCATTGGTACTTATGGAAACTAAAATTAAGCAATGATTTATCATTTACATGTATCACATTGGCAGAATAGTACATTGACAATAGAAGTGTGGTCTAATGCAGTCATTCTGAAAACAATCTGGTATTACACAGTCAAATAAAGTTTATATATGCATTTCAACCCATCAGTCCCCCTTTTGGTGTGGCAGAGCAAGAAATGAGAGTAGGGAGTGGTGAAAGACAGAAGAGATTCAATAAGGAGAGAGAACACACAATGATAGCATGACGGTGTGCAGCAACTGAGAGAGATATTAACTCACCTTTCTGCACCTGAGCTTAACACAAATAAGTATAATCCCAAACTACCTTGCAAACGAGACGCTCAGCTTTCCCAAGGTGTTCCTGTAATTTCACACAGCAAATTTTTTGTTCATGCCATTCTGTCTGGAATGCCACTTCTCTGTTTTGAATTGGATGTATCTGAATCATTCCTTAAGGGTTCTATCCAAATGCGTGCCATTCATGGCAATTTTCTTGATCCTTCCTCCATTTCCCCGAAACAGAAGTAATATTCCTCCTCTAAAATCCTACCAAAGCTTTTCATGGCTCTCACACAGAATTCATGATTTTTAAATCACGTATTAATAATTATTGTGTGTCTCTCATCTCTCCTGGTAGTCACGATATGGATTTATTTTCCATATCATTTCTGAACATAGTAAATAGTTGACAACCATTCATAGGCTAAATGAATACACATGGATTCTGCATTTCACAAGTGGCCCTCGATGGCCAGGTCGCTGTTTTCCTTTAGTCCTTTCTTTAGAAAGGCTTTGTTTCACTGGGATGAAATCAATTTCAGTTCTTGTATATTCTGAAACCAATTTTTATTTTATAAATGAATTAGATTATTTTTATATGTGAGTGAGTTAAGTAATTCTGTAAATGTGGTGATTTCATTTACTGATATTGGAAAATTGCTTTAGAAAACATTTGTAAACACTCCCCTCCTACAAGCTTTGTTTCCTATTAATTTTTCTCCTTAGGAAAAAGGCAAAACTGCAGGTGATGAGCAAGTTCACAGGGTGTGGCCTCCTCAATTACTGATGAGTGGATGACAAACATTGGGGTCAAAATCCATTTATGTGATGAAGCTAGTTTCCTCGTCACGTACACACAAGTGAAAACTGTTTCTGCTAAAACTTGCAACTTCATGCGGCTGGAATTGAAGAAGGTACCGAAAAGACATTTAAAGTCTGCATGAATTGACCTGGTCTCTGTAGGTTTGATGTCGTCTCAGCTTTTTTGTTGTTGTTGCTTTTTTCCCCCTTAAATCAATAAATTCTCCCCTTTGGTTGGTTTTGAGGATTGATGTTTCTTTTTTTATTTTTTTCAGCCTGGTTCATTTTGGAGGCTTCGATTCAGGTGTTATTTTCAGAGAAGCCAATGTAATTTCTACTGATGTCAAGAAGTAGAATTATGCTCTTAATATTTCATGCTTTTCAAGGTTCTACATTTAACGTGACCTGTGGCATTTCCCATATAGTGTTAAATAATGGAGGAATTACTATTACTAGAATAATAGAAGGGATTCCACTCTATCATGAAAAAATTTCTCCACAATCGCCAATGCCATTTTAGTGGGTGAAGTGAGCCCTAGAAGCTGAATGAGTCATTTAAGTAAAAGTTAGAAAGAAATATATCTTAGGTGTCTCGCCCCAGGGACCAAAACAGGATTTTCTTTCCATGTGTTTTATCTGGCCAAATACAGATTCAAAAGTTAGAAAGAATGGTCTTGTTACCAGTTCGGTAAAATCATTTCATAATCTGCTTGATCTCTCCCAGAAGGGATACTCGACTTTCCTAAATGTGATTAAGTTTCAATTCAGACCACCTCACTTTTATTACAAACACAGAAGCTTGAGGAATTCTGATTAGTTTCAAAGACAGGGCAGATATAGAGACGCTAAAGTAATCAGTCACCCTAGACATCTCTTCTCACTGCTAACCTCCTGAATTGCCCCTTCATATCTTGCTCCCTCTCCACTAAAGCTCCCTATATTTTATCCTTCCATTTTTCCATTTCTTAGTGGTTTTCTGCACACTTTTCATAAGGAATTTTCCCATCCCAGCAGCTTTCAAATAAAATTACGAAGTGTATCTTAATTCTCTCCAATCTACTTAATTTCTCTTATATTCTACAAGGTATCCTCTAAACAAACTCACATCATCTAGGTACAGCCACTACAGAAAACAGTATGGAGATTCCTCTAAAAATTAAAAACAGTACTGCCATTCGATCCAGTGATTCCATTCTGTGTATTTATCCAAAGAAAACAAAAACGCTAATTCAATGCACCCCTCTGTTCACTGTAGCATTACCAGTAATAGCCACGATATAGTGGCTACCTAGATGTTCATCAATAGATGAATGGATAAAGATGTGGTGTGTATGTATGTGTACACACACACGCACACACATGCACACACACACAAATAGAAATATTATTCAGCAATAAAAAAGAATGAAATCTTGCTATTTGTAACAACATGAATGAACCTAGTGAACATTATGCTAAGTGAAATAAGTCAGACAGAGAAAGACAAATACAATCGCACTTCTACCGTGTTTCTCCAAAAAATAAGACCTAACCGGAAAATAAGCCCTAGCATGATTTTTCAGGATGACATCCCATAAAAATAATATCATGGGAAAAAATAAAATTGGTGACCTAGTAGCCTATATACAAGAAGCTGGTAATTTTTGTTCCTTCGGAGTAGGGAAACTTGTAGCTGGAGGACACACAGACATTTTTATGTATCTCCTAACTAAGCTTTTAAAATATTTGAATATTCTAACAAATAATTAGCATTACCTCTAGAAATTATTAATTCATACTTAAATTTTAAAACATGGTGACTCTCAGGAGTCTATTTGGATGGCAATAGTAGGGAATGACATTATTAGATTATGTTATTTCTGCTACATGTTAATTAATGTGTCTCTCCGCCCAAGATAGATAATCAGTCAATCCAGGTACAAAACATTCTTCTTTTAAGATGATTTTGTGTTAGAAATAGCAGACAGAATTCTGCTCACACACTTTATATATAAAAACAGCTTTGTCAATGAAAGTCCCAGAAGAAAAATGCTTCTTCACCTAGGACAAGCACCTAAAACTCTGAAGAACAGACAAAATATATACACACATGAGTTATGTATATATTATTTATGCTAACATTCTATGAGAGATGGTGTAACACAACACAGCTGGGTAAAATAAACAAACAAACAAACAAACGTGTGTGTGTGTGTGTGTGTGTGTGTGTGTGTACACATACATACACACCACATATATATCTGAGAAGAAGGCAGTCCCCTTGGTTTGAATTCCAGTTTCCCTGTGCTTGTTGGCACTTAATCTTAGGTGATTTTCTTATATATTCTAGGCTTCAGTTTTCTTGATTACAAACTGGGGATAAGAATAATTTATAATTCTATAGGATGAATGTGAGAATTAAAGGAGTTAATTTATGTAAAGTGCTTAGAACAATCTTTACACAGGTGAGGTACTCAGTAAGTGGTTGACAGCTTTCCCACCTGTGTCTTTGCATATAGATGATTTTCATTCTGATCATCATCACTGTAACTTCCACCAGGCTGCTCTCCTGCCCCCAGGACTTGGTGGGATTCTTTTTTGTTGACTTTGCCATTGAAATCAGACAAGCTTTTCCAACACCCAGAATTGAGAGGGCTCCCTACCATGAATGGTACTACTGGGGAAGCATATAAAATTATTCGCCAATCTTCCCAATTTCCAAACACATTAACACAAACAGTCCCTCTTTAAAAGTTGAAGCCAACTATTTCATAGTCCATTCTCAATGATTCCCTCCATTGTCATACCATTCACCCCATAATTTCTTGATCTTAATCTCATTAATCCATTAAAGTATGTTTGTGAGATTCTAATCCATCCACCTTATTAACATGTAAGCACATGTGAGGGTTACAGCAATTCTTACATTTGTAAAGGCAGCCATCTCCTGGTATCTAAATGTTCTGTGAACATTAGTCATACAACTTATGAAAAAGTGCATTTTATTTTTTAAATTAATGCATTTCTAGAGTCACAAGACTCTGCTCTTGTCTAAATAACTTACTCATCCAACACAAAATTTCTTTTAGCTCTACTATTTTCTATTCAGCATTGAATGTTTGCAGTTTAACTCCTTTCTTTTTTTTTTTCATTGAACAAAGTGTATTCAATTGTAATTATCCTTCTCAAATTTAATTTTGTTCTTCTGTGCTCAAAGCTATCAAAGCTTTTGACCCCCAGGTCTTTCTACATTATTTCTCAGTTCTCCCTGGTATTTGTAACTTCCACTAAGGACCATCTGTAGATTTAATTAACTTGTTGAATCGTCCTTCTTTCAGATCATTAATGAAGTTGTTAAATAAGTCTGAGCCCAGTGCTCATCTCTGTGGTATCTTGATGGTCCTTCAAGCCCAATTATGTACTACATTTCCCTTTACCATTTCCTCTTATTTATACGCCCTTGGTCATTTCCCAAGCCATTGAAAAGCACACTTCCAAATCATTTGAAATTATATTTTAAATGAAATTTCAAGTGAAATAGCCCTTGAATTTTTTTTAAACCTTATTTAACTACTGTTAGTAGAAAGGCAATTTATAGTCCCAATTTCCCATAATATCCTGCAAATTTAAAGGAATAATTCACACATTTCACACCTTAAATAATGTTCTATTGGTCTCTGTAATTAGAGAGATACTCTACTTTCAAAGAGGAAATGTTTATTTTTTTCAGAAGTCTCTTCTTAATTTTGTTTTATAAAGAGCAATTGTCATGGGATAGTTATAAATAAAATTGTATCCCTACCCCCAGTCATTTTTCTTAAAGAGAAACATATTTTATATAATCTAACCATATTCACAGTTTTACTACTATTATTGCATATATATTTCCATGTTGGCCAGGGTTCCTTGTGACTTTTCACCTATGGGTCAGAAACAATTTTTGAACTGAGGGGCTAGTTTCCATTTAAAGGTGCTGGACTAAATACTCACATTTGCCTCTACTTTCTTCACCAAACACAAATAAAATAATTGAAGAAAATTATAAAGGTCATAAACCCTCAAAGACAAAGTACATTGGAGAGGAGACAAAGGCAACATAATTTTGGAAAGAGATGGATGAGTGGCAGCTCACTCAGAAGACATGAGAAAATTACTCATAGCCTACAGTGAAGAACACCAAAAAGCAACTCGATTTCTAAATCAAGGACACAGGAATTGGTGGCATTAGCTGTCTCTTGAACTGTGAAGAGTTGTAAAGCTAAAAGAAGAAAACTAGTTGGAAATTAAAGAGGCAGTTAGATTCATGAGCTGCTCTCTCACCCCAGCTGACTTCTGCCTTTCTCCTGCCCCAGGAAAGACTGAAGGTTTATTTTACGCAGAGGGTACCACAAAAACTGGAAGATAGTTGAGAGCATAGATACCATACTAAAAAGAAAATTAAGTGAAATTTTCATACTGAATTTTGAAACCCTTTGTCTTATCCTTCCCACTTTGTTCTCAGAATGCTAGCAACCAAGTTTAATTCTTCTGAAAATTTAATTAATTCCTTCCAATGGAATAGAAGAATCTTCTCTACAACAACTTATATCAAAATAATAAACCTTAACATCAACATACAACATAGGCAAACTAAGTTTTCAACCAACTTTTAATGTCTCACTCATAAAAGTGAGCAGATAGCCAAGGCTACTGGATGTTTGACAAAAGGCAGACAAAACAAATCAGAAGGAAAAAAATCAACTTAGATAAAACTCTACTAAGTAATAAGACAACTTAAAAAATTCTTGCTATTGCATACTCAGAAACACTGAAGAAGATACTACCTACAAGAACCAGAAACAATAAAAAAAATTTTCAGAAAACAAGAATAAAATAGGACATCAGAAATAAATTACACTAATTTGGAAGATAAAATTGATGAAATATCTCAAAATCCCAAAAAAAGAACTCAAAATAAAATATAAAGGAAAGATAGAAAATGAGGCAGAAGCAAGCAATTAAAAGACCAATCTAAAGGTCTGACACCCAAATAATAGGAGTTCCAGAAATAAAGAACAAAGAAAATGCAGGGTAGTACATCATCAAAGGATTTTTTTTTTAAATCCTGGAAATGAAATTAGGAATTTCCAAATTGAAAGGCTCTTCAATGTACTCAGCACATTGGTTTAATAATAGACCATCACAAAGGTACATCATCATTAAATATTATTACACTGAGGTTAAAAAATAGGACACAATTTTCCAGAAAGAGAAAACTAGGTGTTATACAAATGATCAAGAATAGAATGGCACATTGCATTTCTCAAAATTACACTGGAAAGTATAATAATACAGTTATCCCTACAAGATTCTGAAAAATAACCCTATTTAGCCTACAATTTTATACCCATCCAAACTATCAACTAAGTACAAAGGGAATGTAAAAACATTTTCGGCCATGCAACATTTGAACAACTTATCTTCTCTTCACTTTTTCTCAAGAAGCTAATTGATTATCTGATCTGTAAAAAGGAGGGTGTAATCCAAAAAAGAGAAATAGACAGTATTCGGGAAATAGGAGACTGAACAAAAAAAGAATTATGCTCAAAGAAGATCCAAAGACAATAGCTGTGTCATAGACCTAAAGAGCTTCCAGCATAAAATAGAGGCAGTCAGAAGGGTCTTGAAAATTTTCCTCATTAAGTTAAAGTTATAAAACATAAAAAGCATTTTGATGTATTGGGAAGATATTATTATTTGAATAAAATCTGGGATTGAAACAATGTTGAATGACTGAAAATCTGAGCAAACAATAATAAAATGAGAAAATAATTAAATCCAGGGAAAGCAAGCTATTGTGGAATAGAGAAGTAATGATAGCTAACTCCAATGCTTGCTTATAAATATAATTTATATAGACATAATAAGGTGAACACTAAATATTGATCCAACCAAAACAGAAGAGTGAAATGAGAAGTGTTTATGTGTGGGAATGTGTGTGCATGTATGCATGCATGCTTTATGTGTGTTGTAGGTGTGAGACTGAAAAAGAACTAAATCTTCATCTCCCTTGTGGTCAATAGATAATGCGTAACATGGAGAAATCAAGAAATAATAATATAAGTGTATTATTATCATTATTAGGGGTATGGGGAAAAATATGACTGACTCTGGAGAGGAGGAATGGCATAGAACAAGAGCAAGGAATTGCTGGGTATTTTTTTTTTATAACTAATAATGTAGAACTACTTGACTTTTTAAATTATATGCACTAGAAAAGAACACAGCTCAATAGATGAAAGGGCTGGAGACTTGACTAGGTACCTCACAAAACAATAAAATCAAATAGGCAATAAGCATATAATATAAGATCAACTATGTTGGTCATCAGAGAAGTGTAAATTAAAGCCATAATAAAGCACCACAACAGCAGTACACTAAAATGGAAAAGACAGATAGTAAATAAGTATTGATAAAGTTATGGTACACTTGGAATTCTTATTTACTGCTACTGAGAATATAAACAGGTACAATCACTTTGGGAAACTGGCAGCAGCAATTAAAACTGAACCTACATGTACCCAGAAATCCATTCCTAGATATACAGATAAATAAGAATACTTATATATGGTCACCCAAAGATGTGTACAAGAATATTTATTATAACAAAATAACCAAAATTGGAAACAACTCAAATGTCCAACAATACATTTTGGCATATTCACAAAATGGAATACCAGTCTACCATGAAAATTTGTAAAACTACAAATACAAGCAATAGTATAGATAAATCTCATAGAGCTAATGTTGAACAAAAACAGTCAGACACAAAAGAGGCCACATAGTTTGATTCCATTTGTATGATGTTCAAAAACAGGCAAAACTAATCCATAGTATTAGAAGTCAGGACATGGTTCCTCTTGGTGGGGTTTTGGAAAAAGACAGGAGAGGAGGCATCTGGGATGCAGATAACGTTCCATTTTTAACTCTTGGTTCTAGTTTCAAAGGTGTTTTTAGTTTATAAAAATTCCTTGAGTTATATAATTATGCTTTGTGTGCTTCTCTATCTACATGTTACATTTTAATAAAAGTTGATTAACTTTTTGAGTTTTCCAGACCTCCTGTTTTCCCTGTTCATGTGTTCTTAGGGTTATTTCAAGGCTTGCAATCACCCTACATAAAAGGGGACAGAATGTGACATTTACCAATCAAAGGTTTTGCAAGATAAGAACTGCTAAATATTTCAGAAGCTGAAGAGAGAAAGGGGCAGTGATTTAAGTCCATAATTAAAGGTAGTATTTTTTAGAAATACCTTCAACAATGCAGATAGCTAAGAACTTATTAGGAAAAAAAAAAAAAGCCCCATTGTGCTGTAGAAGCAAATTCCAATCTCAAACCAACACCTGTTCAAGTCTCAGATTCCTCACCTATAAAATGAGCAAAATAATAGTATCTACCCTATAATTCATTTAAATACTTACTATAGTGGTTGGCACATAGCCACGTCAAAAATACTAGCTATAGATATGTTAAAAACTAAGGAATTGGAAAAGGGTGTCTCTCAGATGCTGGACTTAGGGGCCAATAACTACTAAAATACAAGCAAGATGGTGCACTTCATAAAAATGTATTTATTTGACATTAAAATAAGTTTTCCTTAAGGAAAAAAAAATGAGTGTGTTAAATCAGGGGGAAGATTTGCAAATACATACATATATATGAAACAGACTTCACGTCTCTCCAGAAACTTCGAAATTGTTTGTACAATACTGATTTGCAAACATCTGTTCAGGAATCTTGTTTCGTCTTGATTTATAAAATTTCACTCCTCTGAAGATGTGTTATGTCATGCCCTAATATGCATGTGGTGTATTTTTAGGATAATATTTACTTATTAATCCTTGTTTGAGTGGCATCTTCACTGAGAGGCTCACATTGCTTTTATTCCACTTCAAGTTGGAAATTGGAGTGGTGGTACTGAAAGACGCCAATTAGAATACCAGCTCAATGCTTACTAATTCAATGAACTTGAACAACTCATTTTAACCTATAGCCCTCAAATACAAAAGCTATAGATGATAGTCTGTACACTGGATTCTTTACAATCTGCTAATTTACTATCACCTAGTGTTTACTAATTAGAGTTTCTCTAGTTCTTACATCAACATTGAGAGATATTTGCAGATTGAGAAGTTATATAACTTGGTTCAACGTCACATGGTGAGTGGCTGACATCCAGCTTGAAAGGTTATATTTTGCCCCATTGTCCTGGTATAAGAATGCCCTATTGGTCAAAGGGTATTACAGTGGCATCCTTCTGGCACTTTCAAAATCAAACCTCTATAGTAATGAGTTGGGGCCAACAGAAATGAAGATTCCTGTAGAAGGGAGATTGGGGGTGGCAAGACGTAATAATGAGAAAAAAATTTAAAGCATGACATTTTAAACTACCAGAGAAGAATTCAGGCCCAGCTGTCCCTCTTAAATAGCTTTACAAACCTGAGCGATGTCTTTAATCTCTAAACCGCAGTTTCCTCGTCAGTAAGACTACGTGATGATAATATATCCTTCATGGACTTGTTAAGAGATTGAAGAGAGAGATGATACAGTACCTGGAAACATGCATCGAAGACTGTAATGATCAGTACTACATCGAATGTTACTATTACACCAGTCCCATTCTCAGGAAGAGAGTATTAACTAAAGTATAATGAGGAAAATTTGTCTCTCAAAACATCAGTGTGGTATAGGTGACATAGGAAGAAACAATAGCAGCACACTCAGAATTCAGAGGTCACCTGAGAAAAATAACACAGAAGAGATGAGCTCTGACAATGGTCAAAGCATTTTTAATCAGCCTTGCCTTTTTGAGAAGGGCAGCAAAGGGCAGGGTTTTAAAGCCTGAACTTTGAGGCATAAAGCGTTGTTCAAATCACAGCTCTGACACTTCTTAACCCTATAATCTTGGGCATATTACTTTGCAGTTCTTAATCTCAATATTTTTCAATACATGAGGATAATCATTCATTCATTCACTAAATATTTCTTGAGCGCATGCTAAGCACCAGTCTCTATTCTGAAAGCTGGAGCTATAGCAGTAAACATGGACAAAAACCTCTGCTATCATGGTAGTCAACCTTCCAGCGGGGAAAGAGACAATAAAAAAGACACATAAGTTGTAAAATCAGTGTCTTAAATGCTGATAAGTGCTATGAGGGAAAAAAAGCAGAGAATTGAGATACTATTGTTTGGGGCAAGATTTGGGGTGCAATTTTAATAGAGTGGTAGGAAAGGCCTCACTGAGAAGTGACATTTGAGTAGAGACCTGAACGAGGTAAAGAAATGAGTCATGGAGATATATGGAGGAAGAACATTCCAGAAAGTGAGAACACCAGGTGCAAAGGCCCTGAGTTATGCTTACAGGCTTGAAAAATGGCGTGGTATAGATTTATATGAGGAAATTAGACAAGTGATATGGGGTTGAAGGATACGAATGTTTAAATAACATAATATTTATCAAGCACAGGTCCAGCCCAAAGTGAGGTCTAGCCTAAGTATTAAAAATCACTATGTAATTTAAGTAGTTTCTTCACTGTTCCAACCAAAATCTTCAGAGATTGGGAAAGTCATGATTCTACAAGAAACGCGGAAAAGATAGGTTGAAAAAAATCTAGACATCTCCAAAATGCAAATGCATGGAATTTATGGTCAAGGCACAGTGAATGTGGTATTTCCACCTCTCTGAAGACCAAGCATCTGGAAAAATAAAAGCTAGCTATTGGGGGCTTGACATCATTTTCTGAAAAGAGAGTGCCATAAGTTATTTACAGTAAATCAAAAGGTGCAGTTCACAGTTCTTTAACAGTTCTAAACAAGTGGTCCAATAAAAAATGGACTGCTTGGCAACTTAAGAACCAGGGAAGGGCCATATTTGGGCAGGCTGATCTCAGTCAGGGGTGGGCTAAGGCGGGCCAGGGTTTGTTTACAAGAGGAATGGAAGACTTCCTTATCCTCCTGAAATGAACCACCTGGTTTATGTATATCCAAGTTTCCTTCATAGATGCTAATGCTTCCATCATTCAGAAACATGTTGTGCAAATCTCATATGATGTCATTTAATATGTCTTAACACTTTGGAGTGGGAAGAATAGGACCAACAGGAAAGGGATGGAGAAAATTGGTTATAGCACATACCATTTTGGTTTGGAGACATTGTGTTAATAACTGGTATATTGAGTCAATACTTTGCAGTTTTCTGGTGGTAACAGAACTTAAACATCTATGTTGACTATGCTGCAGAAATGGATGGTAGGAAGAAAGGGGATAAAAAAACAGATACACGGTGATTAAATGTGATACATTTTATGAAAAGGGAAACCAGCTTGAAATGGAACATAGGGAAGGGAACTTAACCTTGGCTAAGGAGCCTGAAAAATATTTCTGAAGAAAAGCCCACGATCTATGTGAGAGAACATGGAAAGATGGGGACTAGATATTTTGCAGGGGAAGAAGGAAAGTAGAGAAAAAGAAGTCAAAGAGTTTCAGATAGAGCATATATCCTGGACAGAGGCCTGAAGTAGGAAGTCTGTTGCTTTGAGAAAATCTGAAAAAGTTTGGTGTGGGAGGAGCATTGATTATAACTGAATGGGACAGAGGCTCAGAGTCATCAATAACTACTGAAAACAGGGTGGCGTTTATTCCAAGGACACTGGAAACCATGTTTTTCAGCAGGGAAATAATTTGATTATATTCATGTGTATAGGGATTATATTGACAGAAATAACACTTTTTGGGGAGTGAGGAAGAAGAAGACTTGGGGTCTGGAGTAATGCCTTCCATTATCATTCGAGGCAAAAATACAAATGACAGTGATTTAGACTAGGCAGTAGGATGGAGAAAATAGCCAGGTTGCGGGGATTGATTAAATGGGAACGTGAGGGAGAAGAAAACATCAAGGATAACTCTGATTACATATGACCTAAAAATATCAGGAATGAAGGTGTATGATTGACAGCAATAATTTTCTCATTCTTCCCAAGACATATCATGATGACAGTATTGTGTGGCTTTGGAAACTAACACAAAAACTAAAAGAAATTCTTACTAAATTATCTAAATGTTTTAGGCAACTCTCCTGGGCTCTGGAGATACAGTTGGCAATGAGACAAAAAACTTTGCCCTCCAGGAGTTTCTATTCTGGCTAGTCAGTCTGATTACACACAAACAAGCATTATGTGTCAGAGAATGATAAAGGCTCTTTAAGACAATAAAACAGTGTCAAGGAGGAGGAGATGTGTTTTTTAGCTAAAGGTGAGAGTCTCTCTGATGCAATAACATTTGACCAGAAACTTAAATGGGAGCTGACCACGAAAACTCCAAGCAAACTCCACAGTAAGGGAAACATGACAACATTTTCTAGGAAAATCATGGATACCGTCATGACCGAAAGAGATGGTATACAACTAAGGGGGAGCACATGGACTAGTGAGGGCAGAGAAGTAATAGGGAAAGGGGCCCAGAGCATGTAGAGTCTTACAGGTCATTGTAATGCCTTTGACATCTGCTGAGTGAAAATAGAGAGCCATGGAGAATCTGAAGCAGAGGGATAACTGGGTCTAACATTTTTTTTTTTTTTAAACCATGTCCCTTTGACTATTATGTTGAAAAGATATTAATGTACAACAGTGGAAGGGAGCTGGGTTAGGAGGTTTTTACACTAATCTGGATTACTGATGAAGATGTCATGTGAAGTGTGGATTCTAGATATATCTTGAAGGCGAACCAGGACGTGGATGTATAGTACAAAAAAAAGGAGAACTCAAGGATGATTTCAAGATCTTGATAGAGAAAATGTGAAAGGAGAGACTTCACCATCACCTGGAATGAAGAAGACCCTAGGAGGAGCAATGGGAGAGAGAGACAATTAAGAGTTTTCTAGATTATTGGAGACCCTCAATAACCAATCTTTTCTATTATTTTAAATTCATATCACGTATGTGTGATCAACATCCAAGTCGGTGTGTGTGTCACAAGCAGAGAGAAAATTACAAACAAAAGCTCAGAAATTTAAAACTCTAAGGTGCACTTCAGTGATCAGAGGCAGTTTACAATGGGCTGGCATTTCAGATGTATGTGAAGGGGAAGTAGGAGCCTAAAGCTGGAAAGGTAGGCGGAGACCAATCACGGAGGTCTTTCTAATTAACGTTTATATGTCACACCATAGGATTTGGACTTTATCTTGTAAGCACCGAGGAGGTACTGAAAGCATTTCTTAGCAAAATATTCTCTAATAAAATAGTCTTCGAGAATTTCCCCTCAGGGACTCAATCTACTAAGCTAAAATTGCTGCCACCCGTAGATAACTTCAAGGTCTCTTTAAACTGGAGAATGCTTTAAAACCACATTAGCCCACCAAGCCAGAAATTGCTTATCTTATAACCACCACCAAAATGAATGAATAGATCTGGATGTCTGATTCATCATATTTTGGACCCAAGTGAACGTTTTCAGACAACTACTTTTTCTAATCAGTGGATCCTATTAGGGGAGAATGATGCGAATCGCAAGAGTTATGTTCCTTCTCCTTCAGTCTATTGGCTTCAATTAGCCTTTTTCCACATGATTTGCGGTGCAGTACATGTTCTTGGATACAAAGAATTTTGGGATAGTACAGTAGTTACTAGGGAAAGTTTGTAACGTCTGGGCTCCGGTTGGCCATATGTTCACAGAAACCTGGATTTTCTTTCTGTTTAGCCATTGTGCTGCAAGTTACAGTGTTGTCTGTTTCCCAGGGCATAAAATTAAAAATGAGGGTATGAACCAAACTCCTGACTTTCACAGTTCAGTAGAATGAGCAAGAATTGCTTGTCATCTAAATAGCCAGGAATTTATTTTCTGCATTACTAACTAGACAAGGTAATACCTAATAGCGTATATTTGTTTGACAGGGAATGCCAATTTATTAAAAAGATTGGCTCCCTTCACTTTGCTTTCTGGAAAGTCATGCTGACAAATTGACTGAAAGTACACAAAATTTCTATACTATTCTTATTAATAGCATTTCTCTCCGCCATTCTCAATATGACATACTTTCAATTAGGTGTTTTTTAAATGAGACTTGAATTGGAGTTATTATAAACTTTTCATTTATCAAACGAAAAGACTGGATCATGTGAATTTTAAGGCCCTTGTCTATACTTACTCATTTATTAAATATTGATTGAACTCAAATGTAATAGGATATTAAAACTGAATTTTTCATGTCAGAGTTTTGGTAGATAATAATACGTTAAGGACGCCCACATTCCAAAGCTGGGTGCTAGACGACTTTTACAACACTTTCAAAAATCAGCTGTGCTAACATTATCCATTAACCACCTTGGGTTCTGTAAACAAAGGCCTAGAAATTCAGTGAGAACGTTGATGAGAACAAAAGTGAGAACTTGATTAGCAAAAGCTCTTTGGCATGCTGCCAGTTCCAGGTCATATATTTTTTTTTAAATTAAAGTTTATTGGGGTGACCAGTGTTAGTGAAGTTACATATGTTTCAGGTGTACAATTCTGTAATACAGGTCACCTTTTATTGGGAAAGTGAAGGAAGAACACCTTCTGTACACTCATCCAAGGGTAACAGACTTCAGACACAGCTAGAAATGTTCCCTGGGTGGTGAGGGACATAGCAACTGGCATTTGACTCATGCCTTCGAAGTCTGAAGGTCAATGCCTGGGTCTGGGGCTGCCTCAGTCACAAAGTAAAGCAAGGGAAACAAAACAAAACATACGCACGCATTAAGAGGGCTGTGCTTAGACTGACTGAGGGGGACGTCTGTGCATAAGGAGTATACAAAACAGAGTTAGGTCAGCAGCCGAATCCGATGTAACTCTTGCAAGGCAAAGAAGCCACAGCAGAGGAGTGGGCCTCCGCAAGGTCAGAGCTGCAGAAGGATGAGAGGACTGGCCACGTCAAGGGAACTTCATTTGGAAGGCACTCATGATTGAAGACCATTACCAAAGCACCTCACAAAGGGAGAACCAGCAAGTGCATTATCTCCTCCCCAGAAGGCCCCAGTGCTAGAACACCACTGCACCCATTCCACAATACCCATTCTCTCCCCATAAAACTCTCTCACCCTGGGGAAGACTCAAGACATCTGTGAATTTTAAAATATGATATTGAAAGAAAAGAAGGAAAACTGTCCACACCTCCTGCTCACTTAGAATTCCCAGATTGTGGCAGGCTGATGAGTGAGAAGGTAAAAAGTTTTTATTTCATTTTAATACAATCTTGAATTAATCACTGAAATGAGACCTTTTTTTTGTTGGCCTGAAATGTCCCAGTTCACCCAAGGACCTGATAGTGAGATCAATATCCTCCTAGTACCCTCTTCTGCGCATAGTGCATATATGTCTGTGCATGAAAATTGGAATCTTACTACACATGCTATTTTTACTTAATAATGTCCAGTGCTTATAGTGTGCCCACCAGATACCAGAAAATTTAAAAAAAAAAATGTCTAGTGAGGCAGTATTGCTTTTGTTCTCATGTTTTAACTCAAGAAACTGAGGCACAAAAATGTTAAGTAACTCCCCAAGATCATAAAGCTGGTCCTCAAAATTGGACAGTCTGCTTCCAGAGTTCATGTTGCTTCCAATCAAACACTGTGTCTCCCATTCATTAAGTAGTAGTGAATAAAATGTGTATGGGAACAGAGAGAATAGGAATTAGCAAAGATGACATGAATAGGACGAGTTTACATCTGAATGGTACAGTGAGAGGCCATAAGAGCTGGTAAGAAGAATAGTTCAGTAGTAAAAGATGGGTATAAGGCACAGCTCCACCATTTACCTGCTGAGTGTCCTAGGAAAAGTAGTCTATTATTTCTGAGTCTCAGTTTTATCACCCTGTACACTGAGGGTAGAATCAAGAATAGATATCATTTATGGACACCTACTGTGTGTCAAGCATTCTGCTAAGTGATTTAAATAGACTATCTCATTTAATCTTATAATAATATTGCATGATAGGTAATATTGATATCCTCCTTTTCTTTTCTTTTTTTTTTGTTTTTTTGTTGTTTGTTTTTAGTGGCAAACTGAAGCTTGGAAAGATTACATATATCTGATCCAATATCACAGATTCTGGTAAATAGTGGAACCCCAACTTAAACTAAGCTAGTATAGCTTCATAAATTGTGCTCTTAACTCCTATTTTTTTTACTTTCTTCCTGCCTTGGGTACAACAAAGATGTTGAAAGGAAGACATAAAATAATGTACATAATCAAGTAGGAAATTATGGCTCATTACTCACAGGGGAACATAACTTATTTGGCCTCTCATGTAATCTGTTAGGTTTAATTGCCCCTGTACACAGGTCATGCAATCAAGAGCCAACCTATATTGGAAGGTGTATAAAATTTGGACTCAATTGTACATGGGTTAGAACCCCTACTCCACTCCTGACTGGCTGAATAACACTTATACATGTCCTTATATGTGCTCAGTAAGGTGAAACTAGCTGCTTCATGAGAAATAACAAATTCAAAAGTTTAGGACTCATAATTGATGGATAATAGGCTACATAATTCACGGTGGCACATCTAATCTCAGAACTTAGGACTCTGCCCTTCAGTCTAATACTCTTTTCACTATTCCAGGCTGCGTTTCAATTTATCCGAAATCCTTGCTTCTGAACAAAAGGTATATCACTCCTTACAGTTGTATTGAAATTACTTGAAAAACCTTGCTCTGTATCAAGATGAGACTAAAACAATGGCTTAGGGTATTTTTCAATATGTCTGAAGCCAGGCAAAATGGTAATCCCTGGAGTGTCAGGAACAGGGTTTTGAAATAGCTCCAAATAGCTCTGAGATGTAGGTGGCAATGCTATGGGGAACTGTGTTGGATCTTTAGCACTATTTCTCCATCATGGCTGGAAGAAGAAAGAATTGAGGGGAGGAAGAAGGTCCTGAATAAGTACTCTAGGTATGGCACCTGAACTCAAGATTCAGCTGCTCTGAAGACGAATGTTCTGTGTTAGTGGGTGTGGGCTCCTGTCACGTTCCATCACAACTGGCTCCTCTGCCATTCTCTATTTCTGCAGACATCCAGTACAGGTAACAGCTCCTCACATATGCAAATGAATGAAACTAGACTTCTATCTCTCACCATGTACCAAAATTAATTCAAAATGGATCAAGACCTAAACATAAGACTGAAAACAATAAATAGCATAGAAGAAAACATAGGTACTAAACTTATGGACCTTGGATTCAAAGAAGATTTTATGAATTTGACCTCAAAGGCAAGGGAAGTAAAGCTAAAATAAATGAATGGGATTATATCAAACTAAAAACCTTCCTCACAGCAAAAGAAACCATCAACAAAACAATGAGGCAACCAATCGAATAGGAGAAGACATTTGCAAACGACGCCTCCAATAAGGGGCTAATATCCAAAATATATAAGGAAATCATACAACGCAACAACAAAGAAACAAACAGTCCAATTAAAAAATGGGCAGAGGACCTGAATAAACATTTCTCCGAAGAGGACATACAAATGGCCAATAGACATATGAAAAGGTGCTCAACATCACTAATCATCAGAGAAACACAAATAAAAACCACAATGAGATATCACCTCACCCCAGTCAGAATGGCTATCATCAACAAGGTAAATAATAACAAGTGTTGGAGAGGCTGTGGAGAAAAAGGAACCCTCATACACTGTTGGTGGGAATATAGATTGGTGTAGCCGCTGTGGAAGGCAGTGTGGAGGTTCTTCAAAAAATTAAGACAAGAATTACCAAATGGCCCAGGAATCCCTCTCCTGGGATATATAGCCAAAATACCTGAAAACATTTATCTGTAAAGATATATGTACTCCGATATTCATTGCAGCTTTATTTATGGTGGCTAAGACATGGAAACAACCAAAGTGTCCTTTGATAGATGATTGGATATAGAAGATGTGGTGTATATACACAATGGAATACTATTCTGCCATAAGAAAAGATGATATACAGGCATTAGTGACAACATGGATGGATCTTGAGATTATTATGCTGAGCGAAACAAATCAGACAGAAAAAGTCGAGAACCACATGACTTCACTGATATGTGGGATATAAAACTGAAAGCAACAAAGGAACAAGACAAACAAATAAAGAAACAAAAACTCGTTGACACAGACAACAGTTTAGTGGTTACCAGAGGGTATGGGGGGTGGGGGGATAGTAGAAGAAGGTAAAGGGGGTTAAATATGTGGTGATGGAAGGAGAACCGACTCTGGGTGGTAAACACACAATGTGATATATAGATGATTTATGAGGTCTGACAATTAAGTTCATAAGCTTGTTACAACAATGTTGCTAACCTTTTTTGATATCGGAGGGATTATTCATTATGAATTTGTATCAACTAGACAAACAGCTAACCAAGTTTACTATTTGGAAGTGCTGAAAAGGCTGCATGAAAAAGTTAGGCGACCTGAACTTTTCACCAATTCATGGCTCTTGCATCACGACAATGTACCAGCTCACATGGCACTGTCTGTGAGGGAGTTTTTAGCCAGTAAACAAATAAGTGTATTGGAAAACCCTCCCTACTCACCTGATCTGGCCCCCAATGACTTCTTTCTTTACCTGAAGATAAAGGAAATATTGAAAGGAAGACATTTGGATGACATTCAGGATATCAAGGGTAATACGACAACAGCTCTGATGGCCATTCCAGAAAGAGTTCTAAAATTGCTTTGAAGGGTGGACTAGGTGCTGGCATCAGTGCCTAGCTTCCCAGGGGGAGTACGTCAAAGGTGACCATAGTGATATTCAGCAATGAGGTGTGTAGCACTTTTTCTAGGATGAGTTCGTGAACATAATTGTCAGACCTCGTATTATAGAATTGTACACTTGAAATCTATGTAGTTTTACTAACCATTGTCACCCCAATAAATTTGATTAAAAGAAGAATTCACACTCATCTAACTTTAATGATGCTTTAAAAGACCATCTGTATCCACTGTTTTTTGGTGGGTTCAACTGGATGGGTAACTCAGAGAAACCTCACATCCTCCTATTTCCCTTTTTAAATGATTCCAAAAAAGTACTGCTTACTATTTTCGGGGTGTCTATTAGCTACACAACAACAGCAATGTTATTAATACCGTGTTTCCCCAAAAATAAGACCTAGCCAGACAATCAGCTTTAATGCATCTTTTGGAGCAAAAAATTAATATAAAACCCGGTATTATATTATATTATATTATATTATATTATATTATATTATATTATATTATATTATATTTTATATTACATTACATTACATTACATTACATTACATTACATTATATTATATTATATTATATTATATAAGACCCAGTCTTATATTATAGCAAAATAAGACAGGGTATTATATTAAGACGCATTAGAGCTGATTGTTCGGCTAGGTCTTATTTTCAGGGAAACACAGTAGAAGCTGCTATGTACATGTGCCAGACAACCAGAGAAAGCTCATATTCAGAAAAGTTAAATAAATCTCCCACTGCTAACAAGCTGAAGAGGCCCACTCGCACTCATCCTCTTCCCAGACGCCTTCCCCACAGTCCTGTGATAGCTAGAGAGGAACAAAAGAAACATGCTCTTCTCTACTAATGGAACGGAACTATTATCCGCTCCCTAACGGTTCTTAAAATTTTCCCCTAAAACAGGGACAGGCAGAGCAATTACAAATAGATGAATGCCAGCAGAGCTCTCTCAAAATCAGGGAAAGATTTAAAATTTGGAAAAATAAAGAAGTCTTTGTTTCTGACCATTGTTTTTTTTCCTAGTGGATGGATACCAGTAATATACTCAGGGCAAACGACTACCCTCTGTCTACATATCTGCAAGTCCCTGAGACGTATGGAAAAGGACAGAATAAATTATCCTGCAAAAAGTCATTTCCCTTTAGCAAAGGTTAAAAGACCCCCAGTAACTTGGAAAAATGAAGTTCTTTTCATGACTTTTATGTTCTTTATTTTAAGTGTTTTTTAATCATTTCTTATTACAAATATCTATATTTATTGTAGAAAAAATGGAAAATTCTGATAATGCAAATAGAGAAATATAACTAGTAGAACTTATATTGTGAATGGATAATGCTGTAAAATTTTGTGGTTATTTACTGATTTCCCTGAATATTCTTGATCAGATACTTAATATATTTTGGAAGGGCTTGGAGACTGTGAAAGTTTCAATGGTTATGTGAGTTTATTGAATAATATTTATAATAAATGAACACATTTCTGGAGCAACTGTGAGAAAAAGTCAAGGTCTGTAATTTTTATAATATCAGCATGTTTTTACTAATTCTTTTACACTAGACTATGGCCTAGTCTATAGCTTGACTAGTCTTGTCCAACTCTCAGTGTCTGATTCTCAAAGCACTGGTTATGGGTACCTGATGTCTGTACAATTGTACGATACACATACACATATATTTTAAGACTGTTTAAAAAGCTATATCTAGACCTGGCACTGTCAACAATGCCAGGGTAATTCTGCCTCCCAGGAGATAATTGGCAATCTCAGGAGACCTTTTTGATTGTCATGACTAGGGGTGGGAGTGCTTATGTTATTTAGTGGGTAGAGAGTCTAGCCATGCTGCTAAGGATCCCACAATGTGTAGGACAGCTCTCACAATAAAGAATTATCTGTTACAAAATGTTGCAAGTGTCAAGGGTAAGAAGCCCCTAACTAGACAGAGTTTAATACCTTATATTTAATCTCTACTTACTGTTGCTTGCAAATTTGCTTAATGCCACGTAGAAAATTTGGGCTTATTTACTTTACTTCCCAAAGGAAGATACTCTGCTATTTTATGGTAGGTAACATATTTCTGGATTTAGTGTAGCTCTTTGATTTTTACATTTGAAAGAGCTCTAGGAAGACTTTGTGTTATTTCATTTTGACTTGTGCTCGGCTACATTATGTCTGTGTAATATGACACATTTTTAGTTCTCTTAGGGAGCTTTTACCAGCAGCCCTTTTCTAGGAGAACAGTAACAGAACTACTTACTGATTTGTTACTCATCTCAATGTTAAATGTGAAACCAAATCAAAGCTAAGGGTACAGAGAAAGAACAAAGGGTAACAGGAGAACCAATATAACGTGTTATCCAGAAACCAAGAGAGGTAAAATGTCTGCTTATCTTGAGTGGGGTTATGAAAAGTTTAAGTTTACTAAAATTTCATCAGTATAAATAAATGCAGAGCTGTTCATCTTTACGTTACATACCAAACACAAGTGGGATTTTTAACTCCATTAAGTTCCAGATAGGCATTTTCTTTAACAAACGACTTCAGTGATTTAACTAAGTGTACTTGAATTCTCAAAGGCGGAATATCACAAGCAATGAATAGAATCAGTAACGAGGGGGGCCTAGGGAAATATCTTTAAGACTGAAAATAAGCAGATTCTGTATAGCTCAAAGGGGACTGTTTAGTTAGCCCTGAAATTAAAACAAACAAAATAAAAGATTGAGTGTAATCATGCTGTAGACATTCACAATGCATTCCCATTTTTCCTTTGCACCCTAAGTCTCAAGGCATGTAGCATCACTATTGAAAGACAAATAGAATTACTTAACGTTTATTGCTAATGATCAACATGATAAAATAATTCAGACAAGACAGGGCATAGGTTTTAAGTATTTGTTTTATAATTCATCTTGATCCCTTGCACACAATGGATTGGAAAATATGCACTTTATCCTATCCACAAAAATTTCATAGAATTAGAAAATTGGCCAATATTAAATGGAACAACTTTTCTACCGATGGAAGATAGTGTGGCATCAAAAATACTCAATTTTCACTTTCAGCTTTAACATTTATATAGGAATCCATTTTACTTTTGCTTCTGGTCTTGATTTTCTCCTTTATCTCTACTTTTCTTGTCCCACATCATGGACCAGAATATAAGCACTAATTCAACCAATCACTTACTGAGCAAAGGAAAGGGTAGATGTCAAACCAACAAGCCATCAGAACCATAATTAATTCTTCCTAGGCGGCCACTGACTCAGGCCCAGTTCTATAATCAATGTTCTCCCTGAATTCTTGATCATGTGAACAGAATAAGAATTTTAGAGTAAATGCTCTGGTTAAACTCACAATAATAACATAATACTGGTTTAACTAATAACTGGTTTATAGCAAATAACCTGAGGTGCTTGGTGAAAACGTAAATTCCTGAGCTATCCCCCAAATATTCTGAAGCACCGGCTCTGGGGTGGTGGCTCAGGAATCCGGATTTTAACAGCAAGTTCATGTATGACCCTTGAGGAACACATGCAAGGGTTTATAATTATGGCTTTGTGAAATGCAACTTGAATTGTATTCTCAGTTCTAATACTGGCTCTGTAGCATTGCAGAAGCTATTTGACCTAGCTAAGCTTTATTTTGTCATCTACAAAACAGGAGTACTAGTATCTATCTCTTTTGTTTATTCTTAATATTAAAATATTCATTTAAAAGACCTGACACATAATGAGTACATAATAAACGGTATTGGTCAGCAGTAGTAATCACCATCATCGACCTTACCCTCATCACCATCCTGTCCCCATTAATTCCTGTACACTCATTTTAGGGAAACATAGAAGTTCTAGAGGAAATAATGAGAAACTTTTACTTTAGATAACCTAATTAAAATCAAATGCACTGTTAGAAGGACACGTGTGCTAAGTTACCATTAATTATTTTTGCTTTGGACAAGAATTCTCCAACTGGAGAATTCTCCATGTGGAATTCTCTCATGCTGGTCAGAGGCAGTACTGGCTCTTTATATGTCTTTTTTTTTTTTTTTTTTTTTTTTAAGGACAAACCAATGAACTATAATTTAAAAAACGTAATTTGATTAATTGATAATGTCAAAAATATGGAAACAGTGGTGCACATATTGCACATATTATACAGTTAGGTTTTCACGTGTTTTGACATAAAGGATTGGGGTGCTTGATACATACACAGGCAGTACAATGTAACATGTTGGGCAAGTTGGGGTACAATAAATACACTTATTTAAAAACTTATTTTCTAAATTCAGAAACCTTGAAACATGAAGAAAAGGAAACATTTGCTCAGATTTCTGGCATCGGATAAAGACTTCCTCTTCTTCATCAAATAATAACTGCAGCATCGTATTTCCATATTTTGACGCTGTACTATGAGAAGTGCAAAGTGTGATATTCCAGACTCAGAAAACCACAATGTGGTGATTTGAGCCCAGTAATACTCGTGGGCAAATACACAGCAATCTGACGTGGGCACAGACCCCTTGCTAGCATTGAAATATACACTGGCATATTAACACTGAATGCCAATTTCAATTACATACACGTAGGACTTCTCCAATTAATAAGAGAGCAGATATCACCAAATAGCACCAAGTGTAAACACTACATTTATTTCAAATAGAAAGATGCACATAATGGAATCTTGCAAATATTGATTGGCTTATATTATCAGATCTATGAATGATAATGTTCCTAATAAGCTAATATTTGAATAAAATCCCAAGCACACCAATAAACCTGCTGCTGGAGTTACTTAATGTTCTTTTATGCAAGGAGCATGTGGTTCTAATTTAGATTCTGTTGACACAGCAGATTGTTGTAACTCCAATAGTCGTGCAAGATGCTACCCCCAACAGATAATAATTGGGGCAGGTCAGATCGCCAGGCTTTATCTCTAATTAACACCAAAAACGCATACTTCCAATTATAGCAGAGAAAGAGTCAACCTTGCTAAATTAGAGACACTGAAGGGAGGACAAATGAAAGCCTATTTTCAGAGGGAGGACACCTACTATGCAGTGATCAAAAGGTACCTACTTTGGCGAGCCACACCTACCACTGAAATGTAACGTATCAAATCAACACCCAGTACTATACTCCAACAGAAAGCGTTTGTATTCTCTTTGAAACTTTCTCTTTTCCCTCCCTCACCCTGAAAAGGGGCTAGGTTACCTTTCTCGCAGTGGCTTCCAGTGAATCCAGAAGGACAGACACATTTGTTGGGCGCCACGCATGTCCCACCGTATCTGCAACCCTCTTCGCAGAATGCTGTTGCAAAAGAAGGAGGGATTTCTTTTAGACAAAATGGCAATAAGGAAATTCATGGCAAACAGCAGGAGCGATTCTTTCGTTGTTGCATAGGGAATACATATCAGTGTTGACATATTTAAAAATTTTGGTACCTGAAAAGATAAATGGAATAATTCCTATTTCACTGAGACCAAATGAAATAATGGATGAAAAATATTTAGCATGGGGCTGGCATGTGCTAAATGGTAACTAGTATGAATAGCTATTACTGTTGCTTTAATTACTACTATCATTATTATTATTATTAATATATTTGAAATCAAATAGGATAAATTGAATAGCTATTCAGTTGGTGCAAAAGGAATTGTGGTTTAAAAGGTTAAAAATAATTGCAAAAACTGCAATTACATTTGCACCAACCTAATAAAAAGGATAGGGTTGCGATAAAGGCAAAGGCAATTTAAACACTCACTATTTTGTAACTGCTTTTTTTCCTAAATATCTTTTATTACAGTAAAAAGCTTTTTCACATTATTTTTAAAAGATTTGGGTAGATATAATTTTGATAACATAATGAATTTAACCACTTAGTTTTGAATACTTAAAATGTTTCCAATATTTCTGTGCTAAAAACAATGCCTTGTCTGTATAACTAGACTGTTTAGCACACCCCAAATTACTCCTTTAGGGAAAATGCCTCAGTGTGAAAATACAGTTTCAGAGGCTGTGAAGTTTAAGCTTTTTGCTAAGCATCGCAAAATTATCTTGACTCCATCTCAGTACTACCTTGCTGGGCTTCCCACACTTGGCTAGTTTCCCTCATTACATGCTAGAATAGCATAGCATAGCTCCATACACCTCTCCCTTGCAGCATGAAATATAATTGTTTATTTACATATAATTGATTATCATTTCCTGTCTCATCCGTTATACTGTAAGGCTCATGAGGACAAGCACTATGATTCTTTTCGCTGCCCATTGTACCATCGCCTTAGTATCTGAGCACATAGTAGATACGCAATAAAATATTTGCTGAATGAATTAATTTATATGCTACAGGTTGTTCTGACTGGAAAACTTTTTCTCTAACAATTCTGCAACACTTCCATCTAGAATAATTTATTATCCAAACTTGTTGGATACCGAATATTTTAGTGTACTAATGTTGCAAAATTCTCATTAATGAAGATGATTGCAACTTGCTAACCCAGAGTTTCTTTTATTCACATGAGAGCTAGGTGAGAACATTTTTAAATTTATAATTACAGCTAGAAAATGTCATGGTTATATTTTGCCATTACCACATAAATAATATGGGTCTAACTTTAAAAAGACACATAATGTCTTTAGATAGTTGAACACTAGTTCAACTTCACAAAACTTCTCACAATCTTGTCATTTTCCACATAATTTAATAACCACTATACAATTTAACATTTTGTAGCTTAGTAATTAATTGTGAGTTTCGTTGCTCCTGCCAGAGGCGAGACAGCATGTACCTTGGAATTTGAAAACCATTTTCTCTTTTCAGCATCTTAGTACCCTGAGCCGGTGCAAAAAAAGATTTAGACAATATCTGCCTTGGTATGTTCATCACAAAAAACAAAATACAGAGAAATATATCTCTCACCCCCCAAACCACACCTTGTAGACTCTGGTGACTGACATTTAAAGAAATATATTTAAAGTGTAGGTTCACATCAAAATTAATAACAGAACAGTAAACAGGACACTTTTCGTCTGTCATCTAACAATGACAGAGGAAAAGCTATTGAGGAAAGTTTCAAGTGGCACCAAAAGAAGACAGGGGCTTTGAAACAGGAAGTTCAGGGTTTCTTTAGTAAAATAGTCAAACAGCACTTGATCTAGATCTGTGTGCACGCTCACACACACACACACACACACACACACACACAATCTGTAGACCTGGTTAGGAGACTCCGTGCTGTTTCACAATACATGTGTGCTCTTGATTTATGCACCCTTTAAACACTAATGATAAAAGGAGGTTTTTGAAGAAAGCACGAAATGCTTGTGATGTCCTAAAAATGTACAGGTGTACATTTGTGATGTTCTAAGAATGTACAAAATAAATAGGGTGCTATGAGGATGAAATGAGTTAGTATTTGTAAGGGAGTAAAAACAGTGTTTGGTGCACAGTGTTATATAAGTGTTTTGTTAAATAAAATTTATTGATAGCAATATCATTATGACTGTGCAGAATGGACCAGGAACAAATCGTCTAATACACAGACAATTAAACCCATCCTATAAGGTATTCAGCTTCACCAAGATGGGTTGTTACGACCTTGTGATTTATGCTAGATTTAGTTTCTAATAAGAGTAGCAGTGGCCCTTATCATGGAACTATTAGAGAGATGTCATTGTTTCTCTTGTAAAAATGGTGAAACTGGGGCTCAGAAATCAGTGGTCCGTCTAAGGCTACACAGATAGTAAGTACCAGAGCCAAGATTCAAGTAAATACTCCCTTGCTTTCAAAGTTTTACCTCCTCTTTTTATGTTACAGTGCAGGTTTATATGTAATCACATGGGCAGGTTCCCTCCTTTTGTGAATAGTTCCATACGGGCTAATGGAACTGACTACAAATTAGAAGAAAAAAAAATATGCATGTCTAAATTGCACATGTGATATTAAAAAAGGCAGGTAAGCAGCTGTTTAAGTTCATACCTATAATCTATTCTCCATTTTTTGTCTGAACCTAGTTCCATTTCACCCAATAGGCACATACTATTTTTAATGGAATTTATCTGGAATAAAGAAGAAATTCACTGCCTATGTGAACCATATGACAACATAATCTCAAAAAACACAAAAACAAGTTAAGGAGCATGTCATCCCAACCCTAACCTACTCTGGGGAAACAAAGATCAATGCAAGTTTTCTTTGACTACCTCATAAAATACCAAAATACACTGTTGTGTCCTACTAGTCTAGAGATTGTGGATAGATTATTTACATCTGGATAGGCTCATCTTAATCAACTATAAACCTAGCATTTCAAAGAAAAGGACTCTGATATGCAGAGAACCTATAATCTGCACAGCATTGCTTAGTTGATGGCAGAACCAATACAAGAAGCCACGTCACCCTACATTTCTTTCAGCTTATGAGAGGATGGGGTGGTAGAAACCACATGGCCCAAAGATTTGCCCTATATTTATTAGATGTGTGACCCACAGCAAATTATTTCACCCCTCTGGACCTCAGTGTTCTGAAGAGTGAAGCAGTAACGATAGTAATGATAACAGACATGCTGTACAGGTTAAATTAAATTGCCAACATAAATGACCCAGCACAGGACACGGCCAGCGCAATGTGTTCCAAAAGGAGATATGATTTTTGTTACTTATCACCAGGGCTCTGCTTTTCCGAATAACAATACTGTGCTACACCAGTTTCTGTTCTAGACTCTGGATATGCAGCAGTGAGTTAGGACTGGTCCCTGGGCTATGGAGCTTATTCTTTAGTGAGGGCTCATTATCACTCCTTGCTGAACTGGACGCCCTCAGTAGCATCATGTGGTTTGCAGTGGAACTTGAAAGCACAGTTCCTTTGCAAACTCAGAAAAACTCAGGCATTGTGAGTATGTTGCTCCTTTGTCAACCACTTTCCAGATTCTGAAGTACATCATCAACAGATTGCAGGTAAATAATAAGACCACAAACCTGAATCTGTCCTTATAGCAAGCACCATTGGTTATTAACTTATTACCCTGGCAGAGGTGTTCGATTGGGTCAACTCTAAAATGGTATGATTTCTATTTTTGAAAGGACTCCTTCTATTGTAGAAGGGAATAAAATCACAAAACTCCAAATTGAGGGAGAGTTAATCCACAGGAAGATTACTTTTTTTATATTCAGAATTTCTCAGCATGTGAAATGAAACTTGGATGTTAAGGGGAACATGGTGGTGTATCACCACCCTGTGCTCAATTTGACAAAAATACTTCTGCACTAATAAAAAATTAATAGCCCTTCCAGTTCTATATCCACTTCAAATGATTCTCTCAAAGTTTTAGGCACATACTTAGTTCCAAGGGACAATTTGTATCCTAACAAAATAAGGAAATAAAGTTTCAGCACCATCTGTTAGAAGGAAATCCTTTTCTTCCCTCCTGGTTTCCTTGAGGAAGCATTTTCCTTAAGATCATTTCTGACCTCTCTTGGCAGCTTTGCTCATGCCACCCCTGGGGAGGTTAGAGGAATTTATTCTATTGGTAAATCTGGGAAAATATATTTATCAGGATGATGCTTCTCAGATGGGAGAAGCAGGAGAATGGGCTGGAAAGCACCGTGTGATTAGAAATAGGTAATTGTTACATTTTGAGTTTCTTTGGGATAGTGAGTTACTAGGTGTGAATTACATTGTTAAAATAACTATCACAATAGCTAAATAAACAAACAAACAAACAAACAAACAAACAAATAAAAGCTAATCATCATGGCCCAATTGTTACAGGGTGTCGTGAACCAAATATTGTAACTAATTTGATTATATGCTTGTCAAATCCAAAGTACTTAAAATCTGGTCATGCTCAGCAAAACTCCACATCCACCCCACTTCTTTCTTGGGCGTGAGCTGCCTTCAGATAGTATCAGTTTTCCTGATAGTAGCTTCTTCCCTGGGGCTCGGTGGAAAGTCAGCATTATTCTGTGTTCATTCGTAGTAAACTACCTTGGCATACAGACCTAAACTCATGTTTTCCGATCCTGCTCTGTTAATAATAAAGGTGGTATCAACACCTCCAGGTTTGTGTTTTGATTTATTCTTTACTTTGTGCAGAACATGATATTTACCAAACGGCCCCTGAAATATTTTGGTTGCCACAAGATGGCCTGTGGGGTCAGTGTGTTACTGGCATTTGGTGGGCAGAGATAGGGATGTTGCTGAACATCCTGCAATGTCCCTGAATGACAAAGAATTATCTGATCCGAAATGTCAACAGCGTTGAAATTGAGAAACTCTGCTCCAACTTTATACCATTAAGTCTACTAGGTATCTCCAGGAACAAAATTATTTTATTTTAATTCACTTTTCCCTCTGCCCACCCCACGCCCATCTCTCCTCAAAAAAAAAACCACTTTAAAATATAGAGAAAAAGTAAGAATGAAAATTATCCAGACGGTTAGCTTGATATGTAAAACCAAACACCCGGATGCCTGCAATTATCACTTTTCATGTCATCATTTTGGTCTGAAGCAAACAGTATACTGCATAATTTAATAATTATTGGCCCCCAAATCACCTTCCACCCTATCACTTACTATATGTGTGTTTATCCACAGCTCTAATAGCCTTTCCCACTCTCCTTTTTAACAACAACAATAACAAGAGTAATGGTAAATTCCATTTACTGAAGACCTACTAAGTGCTGTATAGACGGAATATTCCATTTCATTCCTATAGCAATTCGGTGTATTAGTCATGTTGTCCTCATTGTCAGAAGAGAAAGCTGGCTTAGAGAAGTTAAATAATTTGTCTATGGTCACTCCACCACTAAGTGGTTTCCTGGGTTTCAAACTAGGAGTCTTAACCCCATCACTAAGTCATTTCCATGAAGGCTTGGCCACCTACTGTGAGCTGATAAGGTGCCAGTTGTTGAGAAGACTACAACTAGGCATGAAATTGTCCCGAGCCCCAAGAAGCTCACAATCAAGTAGCAGAGAGTGGCATAAAACCCAGCGTAATACAATGTGACACATGCTGCTGTAGCAGTATGAATAAAGCGCTGCGAGACCATGGAGGAGAACGTAATTAACTGTGCCTCGCGACAGAGGCAAAGCTTTGCAACAATGCTGGCATTTGAGTTGGGCCGGAAGAATGAATAGGATTTTTGTCATGCAGAAAAGCACAGGACAAGGGGCAGTGCAGGTCAAGGTTTTGTCCTGTGGAAAGGTAATGAACAGAAGAAGAAAATGAAGAGGTGTTTATAACTCACATCAAGGTTAGAGACTGAGCATTAGAAGAGAAGGCAGCAAGCCCTGCAGGGAAGGAGGAGCATTTTAGAATGTACCACCCATGTTCTCCATCTTCCCATCTCCATCTACTTCTCGGATGCATTAGTTATCGTAAGGCATAATAATGTACCGCTTGGATATCTGCTTATAAAATTTTCTTTTGTTCTGTCCATTATTCTAGTTCGTTGAAGACAGTGCTTTGTAATCCTTTTTTAATACACTAAATGGCAAGAAACATGTTTAAATCAGAAATCTTTCCATACGTACATAGACAACCAGAAATATAAAATTTACTTTTATTTGTGTGTAATGCATTCTGATATTTTCCAATGTATTGCCTTCCATTGTATCGCCTTCCGTTTCATTGCCTTCCATTGCATTGCCTTCCATTGCGTTGCACTGTATTCTATTCTATTCTATTCTATCTATTCTATTCTATGTATTGTATTCTATATAATTTATAGAATGTGGCTATTGTGATGAGACATGCTTTCACAACCCACTAAACCTGCAGTTTAAACTGTGCACTTCTTTCACACATTCTAGACAATTGTCATATTCTTCTAGACCACAGCATTCTGTGATAGGATTGGGGCACAGATTAATCTTGACATGTTCAAGCAGAGGTGTTGGTCTGAGCTCTAGAAGGACTGATATGATAGGAAAATGTCTACAAGGGCTATTTTCCATGGATGTAGTTGCAGCAGAGACCATATAGCTTGCAAAGGTGAAATATTTACTATCTAGGAATGCCTTTATAGATTATCTCTGTTATAGAGGACCAACTATATGGGAGTGGCATTGGTTGAGGGGTGAGATAATTCATCCTTTTGCTTTATTTATTTATTTGGCATATATATATATATATATATATATATATATATATATATATATATATATATATCTGAGAGATTCTGAAGGACCAGGGTTATGTGTTTGGCAACCCTTCAGTTCTCTATGGCATCTTGAATGCTAATGATGCTAAATCCATATTTTCTGATAAGAGTAATTAATTATACAGAGAAAATAAAAAGTTTGAGAAGATAGTCTTGTGTATAAAACTAACTATATCATAAAATCTGAAATAAGTATATGACATGTAGTTATCAAGTCAGATCAATTCAGATTTAAAAATTGATCAAGCATCTACTATGTGCTACACACTAGATACTCTAATAAGATATGATCCCTGTTCTCCAATGGTTCTCCCTGAAGGCAATTCCCCCCAGGGGACATTTGGCAATGTAGGGAGTCATGTTTAGTGTCACAGCTGTGGGAGTGCTACTGGTGGCTTTAGTGGGGGTAGCAGCCAAGGATACTGGTAAACATCCTCCATGCACAGGACAGCCCCACAGCAAAGAATTATTCAGCCCAAAATTTCAACAGTGCCAAAGCTGAGAAAAGACAGACAGTCCTTTACTAAGTCATTCAACAAACAATTATTCAGCAGCCTCTGTACCAAGTGTCATCCTGAAAGCCAAGGCTCACGCAGAACAGCTAAAAATATTTCAACGTATGGGTTTATATTCTACCCAGAAGATACTGAATAACAGAAAAAGGGTGTAAGTGATAGAGTACGTTAGATGATAATAAACGATATGGTAAAAACTAGAGCAGAGCAGGACGGGGACTGTGCCAGTGGTGAAGATTGTAATTAAATAGGGTGATCATGACAGGCCTCACTGAGAAGGTGGCATTTGAGAGAAGGTCCAAAGAGAACGAGTGAGTCACGCAGACACCAAACAGAAGAGCGTTCCAGGCAGAGGTGACAGCAAGTGCAAAGGCCCTGAGGAGTGAAGTGAGCAGATCACATAGCACCTTGTAGATCCTAGCAACACTGCCTACACACGGCCAAGAGGAGGCAGAGAAAGGAAAGGATTACTTCTGCTTGGAAGTCAAGAAGAGCTCCACAGAGGAGCCAAGACCTGAGCTGAGTCAGAAAAATAATAACCAGGCAGATTGGGGCGAAGGATTTGTACTTGGGAGGCAGGAAGAGCATGAGCAAAGGTACAGAGGCAGGGGGCACTGCTGGCTAGAACTGAAAGTGTCTTCCGCTGGCTGCAAGACATGCTGTGAGGAAGGAGGAGCGGTGACCGGAGCTGGTGTCATGCACACCCAGGCTTTGGGCTACATCACAGAAGAGTCATTTCTTCTCTGCCTTTCTCACCAGGTACCCATTGGTCTTCCGAAGGATTCAGGACTGCCAATCCTGTCTTATGTTTCCACAAGTTCAATTTCTAAGAGTGGTGGCTTTTTCCTAGGAAGATAGAGTCGAAGGTAGGGTTGATTATGAATTTGTTTTTATGCGTTTAAAATCGCTGCAGTATAGAAGTTCAAAAATCATATAAAAGAAAGAGCAGTTCAACAGGAAATTTCTAAGAAGTTGGGAGTAAGAAATATTCAGCCTTGACCTTGTGTACCTGGGTCTGGGGGTCCATCACCAGCACATATCCAGACAACCTGGTGCCTGGATAATTTCCCAATATAGAACTACCATGTTTCCCCAAAAATAAGACCTAGGCAGACAATCAGCTCTAATGCATCTTTGGGAGCAAAAATTGATATAAGGCCCGGTGTTATATTACATTATGTTATGTTATGTTATATTATATTATATTGTATTGTATTATATTGTATTAAATTATATTATAAATACCTGGTCTTACATTATAGTAAAATAAATAGATGGGGTCTTATATAATATAATATAATACCGGGTCTTATATTAACTTTTGCCCCAAAGGACGCATTAGAGCTGATTATCTGGCTAGGTCTTTTTTCGGATAAACACGTTATATAAGCAGTCAAGAGCATGACTCTGGTAACAGAGACCTAGTTTCCCGCCCTTATTAGCTGGCTGAATTTTTTCCAGCTTTCTTTATATACAACTGACATATAACATTTTGTAAGTTTAAGGTATACAATGTGTTGATTTGATACATTTACCAGTATATACTGCAAAATGACTACCACCATGACTGATTTTGGAAATTTGTTTAATCTCCTTGAGCACCAAATCCGCTGTCTGTATGATTAGGTCAACAAGAGAACATATGCCATGTAAATATTACCAGGATTGAATAGGACAGTGCAGGTAAAGTCCTTGGCATAATGTTCACACATAGTAAGTGTACAATAAACACTAGTTCATCTTAAATCTGTCAGCCTCTTTCTCTCTAGGTGGACTCATAGAGTATAGCATTTTCTTCTCAAATATCAAAACTCTTTGCAGCCTGCCTTCCCTAACTGATGCACGAATCGATGCCAGAGTTTGACAGCTTGCGAGCAGTGGAATCAATTGCAAGAAAATGATGGATTAAGACAAAAACCTAAGAAGAAGAACAGAATGAGAGATGGTGCTCAAATTTCCAAAAGCAAAATCCAGGAAGTTAGGTCAGGACTCACTATGATATAAAAGCTAAGGCAATGGTCAAATTACATCTCTGCAACAAAAAGTCTGAAAGCAATTCAAAATTTGGTGTTCAACAACTACCAGCGGCACTAAGAAATGGGAGCCTGAAAGTGCTATCTGTGAAAAGCAGTTGAGGAGAAAGCCCGGGGTGAGAAGGTCAGAGGTTTCTGCTGCACTGCCATATTGGAGCTAACACATATATTACCCCTGGAGGTCACAGTCTAGAGACTTTAAAGAAATAAATCTCAGCAAGTTCTCCCAGGGAAAAGCTTTCTGTGATTTTCTATAACCACATGGAATTAGATGGTAAATCTTGAGTGAGCTATGAATGCAAGCTGCAGTGATCGGAGCTGGGTAATTTGGATGGACCGGAGTTCTGGAAAGGGCTCTTCCATTTCCCACTTCCATCTTGAAACCTGAGCAATTTCTCAGACTTGTAAAGAATTTGGTGCTTTTGCTTAAAAAGTGTTTCACAGAAATCTTACAAGGCAATTTGTCATGATACTTTCATTCTGTAAGAAATGGGGAAACTGAGCGAAGTTAAATGACTTTCCCAAGAGAAAGTTAATTATGAAGCCGAGACTGAGAATTCCAGCCTTGGGATTCTGATAGCATCAGGTGCCTGAGAAGCAATGCCAACTTCACCCAATGGGAGAAAACAGGTTTAAGGTTTTTAAAAAGTAGGGAGGAAAGGAGAGAAGGTAGAAATAAGGGAGGAGAGAAAGATGAAAGTAGAAAAAAGACATAGGAAAGAAAAAGAATGAGTAATGAGACACTGCAGTGAACTGCTCCCCGACCACCCCTTTCAATACCTAATAGACAGGCACCTAGACTGTCAGATGACAGACTCTGAGACATGGGGAGCCTGGATGCAAATCTCAGGCCTGCCTTTTTCTAACTATGTAGCCTGGAGCTAATCTAGAAACATCTATAATCCTTATTTCCTCATAACAAAACGGGAAGTAAAAACACCACCGTCTTTATGTGGTTGCTATGAGGAATAAAGGTTACTGTAGGTGGAACACTTAGTTCCAAGCGCTCAAAAGATATTAATTATTATTGACATAATTACTATTATTAGTTATATACTTACATACATGGTGGGGAAACCCATCTGGGAAAAAATACTGATGTGGGGAACTAAAGGGAAAAGGAACCCTAATTCACAGGGTTATTAGGTTGTCATTTGCATTTTGTTAAAGATGTACTATTTCTCAATTCCTTGAAGGTTCAAAGCAAACCAAGGAATTCAGAGTTAGAATTATTAATTACCATGTTGTAGAATGCAAAGAATTCCAAAGAGCTCTGTTTGCTGGAGGAATCAAACCATATATTTGACCTTTCTCTGGCTGCCTTCAAAGTCAAAACCCAGGGTCCTTATAAGTGAGCGTGTCTGATTAATGGCTGCTTTCATGCTGCATACACCCGCTGGGCCTTGAGCCTTCACCACTGCCCAGTTATCTGTCTTTCTAGATGTTTAGCTATATCTCATCTATAACATGAGCTGCCCTCATTCTTGAGCTAATGTCATTTTTGAAATATCTAGGCTCAAGGTCCTCAAAATGTATTTCTAATTTATAGGCAGCATAGTAGAAGTAAAAAAAAAAAAAAAAAAAAAAAAAAAAAATACAGTCCCTGGAATCAGAGCCACCTGGAATAAATCACAAGCTGTGTGACCTTCAGTAAGTTACTCACCTTTTCTGAGCCTCAGTTTGCCAACTTGTGAAATACAGACACAAAGAGCTCTTCTTCAAGTGTGGGATGAAGGTTACAATGACAGGATAATGATGAAAGCAAGGGGCATAGAGCCTGATACATTGCCTTCCTCTCTAGATTTGTCCCTTGCCACTTTCCACCAGCAATCTTATCCCACCAGGTATAGTTCTCCAAAATACTTGAGCTTGCTTTTTGTATCCATAGGGTTAGCTCACAGGAGGCTGGCCAGGAAGGGATTAAGCAAGACGCCCTGGGTGGCTATTTCCTGAGGATGCTATAAAGGAGTTTTCATGATGCCCATCTTTCTTCTCTGCTGGGGAGCTGTTCCCAGCTCAGACTCTCAGCTAGAAGGGATACCTCTCATGGAGAAAATTTAAAAATATCTCCCTCATCTCTACAGTGTGCAGAGAATGCTGAATCTGATCAGTGTACTATGATCCCAGCAAAGAAACAACAGGTACAGAGTACTAGGGATGGAGAACAGAAAGACTGAGCATCTCACAGGCTCAGCCAGCATTTGCAGAATACCTGGGAGAGAAGCAAATCCTCCCACAGAAATCATTTGCTAACACTTGGTCTGAAGGACTATATTATTTCCTTATATACAAGAGGAAAAAGAAAGAAACTCAAGTAAAAAAAAAAAAAGTACTTTGCAATACAAACACTACTGAACAGGATGCAGAATCAATCAAATCTGTTATTTAAAGCTACACTGATTAAGGGCCATCCTTGATTTTTTTGTTTGCTTATTTGTTCATTATTTTTTTGAGAAAGAATGTGGGATTAATATCAGAACACACTGCAGGCCTTAGGAATCTGTGTTCTATAATACTACATTTAAAATGTATTTAATATAATAAAGCATGGGTTTAGCAATTCTCATCAAACATTTTCATTTTATAAAGTTCTTGGTTAAGAAAAATCTAAGGATTGTTCATCCATTGAACTATCACTTGAAATTCTACTAAGTACCAAGTACACTGCTAGCCGGTTAACAGATAACAATGATCAGAGCATATAGGTCCCTTATCTTATGAAGCTTATCTTTTAGTGGAGGGAAGCAAACAATAAACAAATAAAAGTACAAAAAAATTCAGATAACAATAAGTGCTATGGGGGAAACTAAAGCAGAGTAAGGAAGAGAATTAGTATTCAGAGAAGGGTTAATGTTTATGTACAGTAGTCCTTGGAAGGCCTTAAATTGACATTTGAATAGAAACACAAAGGATGACAGAAAGCAGACCAGGCACATATTGGGGTGATGAGTATTTTGGGCAAAGGGAATGGTTCTTGGCAAAAGTCCTGACATGCGGCCATATCTAGCATGCCCAGGAATTGCAAGGTGGCGACATGAGTCAGAAGCTGAGTCAGAGGAGATGGCAACAGAAAACTCAGAGGTCAGTTTTCCTAGGGTCCTTAGGACACTTAGGGAATTTGGATTTTTTTGCTCTGACAGAAATTAAAACCATTGAAATGTCTTGTGCTAAAGGGTGACCTACTGGTGCTTCAGTTTTAACACGCTCTTTCTGGCTGGTGTGTTGAGGAGAATACAGTGTGGGGTGGGCCAGGCAATAGTGAAAGCAGACCAGTTAGACAGCTATCACAATAATTCAAATGAGAATAGTCTCCTCAACCAGTGCTAAAGAAGTGGAGATGTGAGAAAAGTCAATGACTCCTCCAATATCTATGGAGCAGACAGACGGCATAGTAGAGGCAATATTTGTCACCAAGAGTCATCCCTGGGTAAGCAGCATGTCACTTGCCTTTCTCCAACAGAATTATGAAATAAGGAAGCTTTTTTCTGGCAACAATATGGACCCTGACATGTATTTTCTCTTCCTATAATTCTTTTCCCCGTGGGTAAGTTGGGTAACTCCTCCTTGGCCTCCAAATCTTCGCTGAAATCTCTCCTGAACCAGGAAGCAGTTTATGATGGCTGACCCTCTCCCACACCAGGCCTCCAGTCTAGTTTGACAGCCTGTATTCGTTTCTGACGGCTGTCATAGCAAAGTACCACAGATGTGGTGACTTTAAACAAACAGAATTATCCTCCCCCAGTCTGAAACGAAAGTGTTGTCAGTGTTGGTTCCATCCGGAGGCTCTGAGGGAGAATCCATCCCATGCCTCCCTCCTAGCTTTTCCTGGCTGCCAGTAATTCTTGGCATTCCTTGGCTTGCAGCTTCCTAAACCCAATCCCTGTTCTCATCTCCATATTGCCTTCCATGCCTCTGTGTCAAACCTCCCTCTTATTTCTCTTTTAATGACAGCAGGCTAAATCCAGGTTGATACCACCTCAAGATCCTTACCTAGACCTGCAAAGACCCTGTCTCCAAATAAGGTCACATTCATAGGGACTGGGGGTTAGGACTTGGACAGATCTTTTGGGGGGTCATTATTCCACCTGCTACAGGTCCCCTCCTTTATTCCTTCTGTGGATGAAAAAGGAGTGCTCTAATAAATCATAAATTCCTAATTAGGAAGTAGGGTGGGTAATGATGCCCCCAAACTAAAATTCTTTAGTGAAAAGTTTTAAGCCAGCCCTGTCCATTGTTGTTGTGCATCTAGGTTAACACATCTTTAAATGCCAGAAATAATATATCCTTTGAAGAAATAATCTCCCTCAAGAGAGCACATAATCTTAACTCTCCTGTAATCCAATCCCCACCTTGCATTTCTCCCACTTTCACGTAATCTTCCTTATGTTCCCTCCTTAATTTCAAATGCATAAAAGAAATTGCAAAACTGTTCATCTCCAAAGCATTTGAGATCTTGCTTCCCAGCACCTGTCATCAGTTTTGGCTCAAATAAACTCCTATAGAAAATTCTCTACAGATTTCAACGTTTCTTATGTCCACACTCCTCTGGCACACTTCATTGTAGCACTTACACGCTGTCCTCTAATTTCTTCTTACTGATCTGTTTGACCTGATAGATTTGAGCTTCTTAAGCATATAAACCGTGTTGTTGTTTTATTTCTTTTTTCAGACAACGTCTTTCACCACTCTTTCTCCAGTTCCAAATACATAATACATAATCGATCACTCCTTATTGAATAAATTAATTATAGATCATAGAGTAGACTTAATAAAATCAGCAAAAGAGTTAGCTGACTCTCATCCGGTAGTTTAAGCTTCCTATTACCATGAGAGAAGACACCCAGGTGTTGGCACTGACGTTGGCCTTGAACAAATGTTTTGGCTTCTATTTTCTTCTCCAACATAACAGAATATAGAATATAAATGAAATTATATGCCTATGCATTGGACAATGGAGAAAAGGGATTCTTAGCCATAAGAAAAAAGGCATCGGTTCAATATTAATGGTTTTTGAACTTTTAAATTAAATCTACCTCAACAGTTAGATCATTTTCTTCTTCTTTCACTAGCACTTCACGGTGCTATCATTTGCTATTTTGCAAGAGTGGAAACAGGAACCTCCACGATCAAGAATGATACCACATCCAATAGTTATACCCAAGAAATTACTGGACTGGAGAAACAGTGTCAAAGCAGTGAACACTAGAGAAAACATCCAGGTAACCGAATGAAGGGAAAGAAATTATCATCCAAAAGTGTGTATTGATTGTGTTACGAAATCAGGAGAAAGGAATTTGATGATCACTAGATATAAAAACTGAGAATTTAAGAAGAATAGACAGGAAAGAAAGGGAAGAGAAGTAGGGATCAGCCGACAGCAAGAGAAGCCATGACAAAGATTAGAAACAGGGAGGTGAGGACTGATGACATTTATCAACAAGATGATGAGATGAGTACACAGAGAGAGGATAGAGGGTGATACGGTCTCTCCAATGCGAGTTCCCTGAGCTCAGAGTAGCAAGCTCCTGGAATGACTGCAGAAATGGCCCACAATGTCTGTCAGATTTATAAAAGCTGTTGGCTATTTCAACACAGCTGGTGAAAGAAATAGTCTTTACTTATTTCAAGAGCTGCATAGTAAAGGGTAATGCTTATAATCTAGCAGATGTGAAATATATAATGAAAGGCCAGCTCAGTTCATGTGCCTTTTATTGGTTTCATAGGGTGACACTGTAATCAGACAGAGCCCTGCTGAGGGCACACTGACCAGTCTGTGTCCTCAGATCGATGCTCACTATAGTACAGCATCAAGCTAACCTGTGATCAGTAACATACTAAAACCTACAGTGTTTCATCACACAGGCAGCAAACACATACACAAACAAAACCTTCTATGATCAAAGACAATATAACATATACATTCCAAAACGTAAATGATTAAAATCAATCTGTATCTTTGGTTCATTGCTAAATAAAAAAGGGTCATATTTTACTGAGCACATACAATAGACGAAGTTCTGTGTTTTTTCCTTTTCCCCACAAAGAAAGGCATTTCAGAGTAAGACAAAGCATTGCAGATACAAAAACAACAAAAATAACCGGAATACCATGAAACTCCAAAACCATTTTCAGGGCTTCTCGGCAAACTCTTCTCTGAATGTAGTTTTGCATGCTGATAAAACTAAGGTAGATGCTTCCAAAATTTGCCACGTAGACTCAAGCAGGTACTGGTGAATTACATTTCCCTGCAACTCTACAGACTATTCTTAAACATGCTAATGCTTCCAGCAACTATAAAATAACATCACTGATGAGTGGTAAATTCCATCTCATAGAGTCACCTAAGCCATCGCAGCTGTACCTCCTGCTTTCAATGCAAAAAGAACTTGTTCTTTTGCTGGGTTCTCTTAACATCCATCTAAGAGTTGTAGGTCTAATATAATATTATGCCCCATCATTCCACACTTGCACATGGTCACCAAATGTCCTTTCATCCTCTCCTCTCCATTTCATTACTACTTATTCAGACATACATCATTTCTAAATACCTCACTCCTCTGCCTGAAGACCTGAGAAGGCTCTTTGTCATCACCTAAAGAAGGCATCCTTGGCATGCTTTGTGAAGCCATTCATAATCTGACCCCACCCTAACTTCCCTTGAGTTTCTCTCCATGTTTCTCAATGTTTTGCCTAATTCTACCTTAAACAAATTTCTCCCCTAGAACACTGCATAGTATTTCCCATGACTCTCCCTCCACCCTGTAATGCTCTTCCCCACTTATCAATTCATCCTTCAAGACTTGGTTAAAATGGCATGTAGGGATTTTCCCAGGCCCAGAGAAAATATTTGTTCTTCGTGTTACCCCAAACCTTTGCTGTTATCACAGAAAAAGCACTGCATATTTACTATATCCAGATAGTGCATTCAGCACTTAACACTGTTTATCTCCTTTAATCCCACCCCAAAATAGTAAGGTAGGTGCCATTATTACTTCAACTTTATAAATAGGAAACAGTGGCTTCAAAAGGAAAATATTTACTCAAAGTTACATAGCTCTTCAGTATTGGAGCACCTGTCACATTTTTTTTTTTTTTTAAATTATTGGTTTCCATACAGTTTATTACCATCCAAGCTTACACAAGAGCAAGAACCCTGAAATCCTCATAACTGTATTTCACCCAGTCTCCCACACAGGACCTGGTATATGTTAGATAAATGGACAGTGAGTGTTTAATGACTGAATGAAAGGACGGCAAATGCAAAGAACATTGTTTGCTGTAACGTATTGTATCCTATTGTTATATGTTATCTCACATCCTAAGTCTTCATCGTACTGAAGAAAGAGCACCAGGGTTTGGGAAATAGCTTGATCATGCTTCTACCTCCTAATGTTACTTAAATGATTCAACCTAAGGAAAAATACCTTATTCTAAGCGCGCGCGCGCGCACACACACACACACACACACACACACACACACACAGACTCCAGAAGACATTTCAACCCAAGTGCACAGTAATACTTTGCACTGCTTCTGAGCTCTCAGCCATATGGGGTCATTTTGACACTGTTTGCTCGGCCTCACTGTTGGCTCTACCTGTCTGGGTTGTATACCTTTTCCTCTACTCCCTTTCCAGCTCTTACAGCTTAAACTTCTTTTGAACCAGTTACCTCCTGTCAAACCTGGGTACTTCTTCCAGACACATCTTGTTCTGTGGGTTCCACATATCCCCACTGTCAATGGAAAGCACTTGGTAAATACTCTATACTCTGGCTCCGATTCTGCCTGGAAAAACCTGTGCTTGGCTCAGCTCTGAACTTCTGAGAAGGGATATGAAATGAATAGAAATGTCTTGTTAGCAATAATGCCTCAGTGCTCAATGTTATGTGTGTCTACAATTCTTTTAAAAGTTAAAACTGAGTATCTTCAGGGAAATGGCACCTCTCACAAATATCTTCTTATGATTCTATTTCTTAAACCAGTTCTTCCCCACTCTAGGGCCTTTTCATTTGTTGTTCCCATTGCCTAGAATATTCTTCTTCAAGTCGGTCACACAGCTCACAACTTCCCTTTATTCTGATCTCTGAAAAGGTATCTCCTCAGAAATCCCTTCCACAACTGATAACTTCCTAAATGGCACCACTGCCACTCTCTATGCCTTCATCCCGCTTTGTGATTCTTCACAGCACTTTTCTCTCCAAGATATCGTACTATCAGCAGCAGCATGGTTGACATTTATGAAGCACTTAATTTTTCCAAAAGCTGTGCTAAGCAAGCACTTGGCCCTGACCCTGAGAATTGGGTATATAATCTCCACAACCAGCTTAACCGTTGATTATTTCTATTACATACCATGTTGCAGGTGACTGAAACACGTAGAGATTAAGTAAATTACTCCAAATCATCCACATACTAAATGGCTTGTGAATGGGGTTTAGAAGGATAAATAGGAGGCTTTCAGGTGAATAGAGAGCAAAACATTTTAGCAAAACATTTTAGCAAAACATTTTAGCAGCGTGAACATGGATATTGGCATTTTAGCATATACAGTGAATATTTTCGTTTTTGCCTGTTTGCATCTAATCCCCATTAACAATTATTAAATGTATTTTTGCTGTTTTCATGAATCCTTCTTTTCCCTACTCTCAGTTCATGTGGTTTGGGCTGAGTTCATTGCATGTCCCAGTTCTAAGAATGGACGTACAGAGGGTACCAAAAAAAAACGTATACACATTTTAAGAAAGGAAAACAAACTGTATTAAAATTGTAATAATATATACCGATAACAAAAGATGAATACAAATCATATATATATATATATATATATATATATATATATATATATATATATATATATACATATACATATGTATATATATACACACACATTTTTTTTGGCAAACCCGGTATATAAGCCAATTTAAAGAGAACATTTTCTCGATGCTATTGTGGGGTTGGGAGAATTATGACGTAACTCCCATTCCAATGGACTTGTGTAGCTAATGTAAGTCTGGAACTGCCAGGGGTCATCTTTCCTTCCACTTGAGAGAATCTTCCTGAGAAAGAAATCTAACACAGGAAATTCTGACTGAAGGAATCGGGAGAGAGATGTTTTTGTCATAGTAATGTGGAAACACTGAGTCCAGCAATGCTTGATCTGTCCCTGCATTATTAGTTTCAGGAGCCAATAGATTCCCTGATATGCTTAATCCAGTCTGAGTTGGGTTGACATCCCTTATACCTTAAATACTCTTTACTAATATGGCAAAAGACAGATTTCCATATATTGGGAACTTCAACTAATTCAGTATTGGTGGAAACTAAAGGGGCAGGAGATGAGGCTGGGGGCAGAGGCTGACTGTGAGAACAAGTGGGTAAAACTGATATGAGATGAAGGTCCCTATATTGCTGTTGCAAGCAGTGTAGACCTCACAGATGAGGCTTTAAGTGCTGTGAACACGTCAGAGCACGCCAAAAGCCACGTTGAAAATACAGCTCTGAAACATGAAAAATTCACTAGGAAAAGACATCCTCTTCCTTTTGAGGAAGATAATTGAGAGTAGTCTGCAAAGCCACCCTGCCCTGGCTGTCATGCAGCACTGATAATGCACACTACATTGCACAAGGCACAGGTCAGTGTCGTGACATGATGGCTTCCAATGAAACTGGGGCCTATGGTCAAAATGTATGTGTCCATGTCCCTAGCATCTCTTCCCGACCATACACCAACTGGGTGACCTTAGAAAAGTCACTGAACACTGTTGAAATGGAGAGAATGACCCCTACACCCTGTCAACTTCACAGGGCTTCCGAGAGGTCCAAAGGAAATAGAGATAAGCAAATGCTTTGGAAACTGTAAAGCTCTACGCAAATGTCCATGATTGTTAAATGTCATCAGGATTTCAGGAACTGGGTGTAAGCTTTGGCACTCATTTTCTGTGTGATTATGAATGAGTCATTAAACCTTTTGGGATCTTGTTTCACTTCTTTCTAAGAAGAGACTGAACTCAATGGTGTTGAATGTTCCTTCCAATTATAACATTATTTCGGTAATTCTGGATGTCTGCACTGTGCCTTTGTGGAAAAGAGGCAAACCATCAAAATGAACAAAGCGGCCAACTGGGATTTTCCAGAAGGCAAAAGCCAAGCTATTTAGGAAGCCAGAGCCCAATCACAGGTAAGTCAATAGCCACTGACAGCTACAACACTGATACACAGATTTCCCAGTGTTAACTCTGAGAAACAAATCGGTTGAATTTTCATTGACTATTTGTTTAATAAAGCAGTTGGTTCCTTGTGCAGTCTTTGAAAAATGATTCCATGAAAATTGTTAAAATTAAACTTCTGACACTGAACGAATTAAACTATTAATACAAGGGAAATTCACTTAGGGTTGACCCCCGTCATTCCCCTGGAGAGGCAGAATAATTGAGGCATTCATAATACAACAAACTATCACTGCACAGCATTGTCACAGCCAAAAGCGGCTTTGAAATTCACTGAAACACTGTGATGAGGCACTTAATCGTCACCCCATTGTAAAGATAGGAAAACATGATCTGGATGAAACCTGATTTCCCTTCCAAAATGCACAGTCAGTAGGTGAAACAGGTGGAATTTGAATTTTGGGTCTTTTGACTTCCAAGTCTCTTTTAGGCTATATTCCCTCTTGGAACCAACTAGCCCAGGGTTACCATTAGGTGCTACTGTTCTTTTCTTAATGTCAAGCACATAAAGGATATGTTTGAGTTTTTAAATGGGGAAAAAATGGAAGGTATTATGAGAGAGCCAGACCAGCTGACTGTCAGTCAGCAGATTTCAGATGGGTTTCCCATCTGGGTTTACACAACCAAATACACATCACGCAATAGTCTTGCTTCTACACCAAATTTCAGGCCCAATGCCCACATGTGTGATTGATGGAACTCAATTAATACTTCTTTCTGCTGCCTGATTTCTTAGTGACACCAAGTTATCTCAGCATGTTGCAGCTGCCCTGAAATCTCTCCACTGGCTCCTGCTACAATTGGGTATTGATTGAAAAATTCTATTACTGTACTTAGTTACACAGCTTTCAATAAACAGGTCAGATAGCACTGTGGCTGGTTTCAAGATGAGCTAAAAGACCTGAGGGCAATGGGATACCTGAGAAAATTAGCAAGAAGCCTTAAATACTCAGATGGAATGTCTGGGTCTCCTTATTGGGTTGTGACCCAGCAGACCCTGTAATTTAGCAAGTATGACTTGCTTCTCATCCTCAAATGAAGCACATCTGCTGGATACAAAATTGAAAATGTTTAACAGCAACCTGATTGTATTTCGAATAAAAACAAGAATAAGCACTTGGCACATGCTGGTTTAGAGGCGCTAACATACTCCCAGTTCAGTTAACGTGACTGAGCAGCCTGTCTATCCCAGGTACCAAGCCAGGTACTGCAGATACTAAGAAGCCTAAGACATGCTTCTCACTATCAAGAGTTGGCAAACTACAATCCACAGGCCAAATCTGGCCGATCATCTATTTTTGTCAAGTTTTATTGGAACATAGTCTATGTATTATTTTTGGTTGCTTTTGTGCTTCAGTGGCAGAGTTGAGTACGTGACAGAAGCCATAGACCTCACAAGCTAAAATATTTACTCGAAATTTAGGATCTTATATCCACATCATCCATTAGTACCTGTTGCTCTCACAGCAGTCTAGCCTACAGGTCAGTAAACTTTTTCTGTAATCAGAGTGATAAGAAACCATTAAGGAAGGGTATCTAAGCTTTCCTTAGACTTCCAGGAGGAAGTGATGCATGAGCTTTTGAGGAAAGAATGAGCAGAGTTAGAGAGGTGAAGGTAGATAAAGAAAAAGAGGGAAGGTGCAAAACAGAAGGACCTGCACAAGCAAAAGGGTTGAGTTGTAGGACAACATCATGCACTTGCATGGAAATGCAACCTACATAGGAGTAGCTAAACTCTGTTGGTCTGGAGAGGAAGGTAAGGGTCTGGTCATGGAGGGATTTGCATGTCATGCTGGGGTGGGGTGGGGGGGGTGGCCTTTATCTGTAGGAAATCCCAGGTTACTAAAGGGATTAAAGAAGGGAATACATAGGCAAATTTGTATTTTGGATAGATACGTCTTGGAGCAAAGAAGAGTATGACTTGCAAGAGACGAATTTAAAAGCTGTTAGATGTGTGAGACAATTCAATAGTCCCAATAACAGCTATTAGGGGTGTAGCCTGTGGTTGTGGTGGAATTTCCACTCAATAATATTAAAAGGAGGAGACCAATGAAGAAGAAAATGGGCCTCATTGAGGATTGCCTTAAAAATAATGCTGACCAAAAACATAGCCAATGTCTCCGTCAAGCTTTCATGTACCCAGTCTAAATAGGGACATAGACAGTCACAATGAAGCATGTTTGGTGGGTTCTGAATATAATAAGGGAAAGAAGAGAAAGGTAATGACAGCTAAATAAAAGAAGAGAAAGATAACTAAAAATGTGTTCTGTGCCAGACACAGTGCCAACTGCTTTACATACACACTATTATTTGATTCTTTCTACTGCCTAAAATAAATACATAAAGGAATGAAAGAGTGAATGAATGAAAGCTATTCTACCTATTTTAAAATGAAGGAAAGGGTCTCCTTGGGATTATGTAAAGTCTCTTGTAAAGATCCTGGGACATGACAGGTGCTCAATGAAGTTTTTGTGTCTTTTCCTAAGGGAATGCCCTGAGAAAGTATCCTTACTGAATACAACCACAAGTGAGGGCTTTCTCATTCAACTCATGATTTTATACACCTCCTCTCACCCTAGCTTTCTGCAGGTACTCAGGATCCAGTGAAGACAGTTCTGACTCGGCCTTGGCATCACGGAGATTCCAGTCCCTGCTACTGCTGTACACAACTCCCTTAGGGTAAGTAAGAGTATAGTTTGGAAGTAACAATCAGAGAGTTTGAGTCAATTCCACATTTTGATCATCTATGTACATAAACAAGCTCACATGGCCCCCTAACTATGGAGCTATTTGGAAACTGAACAAGGAAAACACAATCTCAATTCGTTTCTTCTCATAAAAAAGTGTATTAATATGCAAATTTCTTTATTTAAGCTCTAAACTCTATGTAAAGTTTGCTTGTTCTTTCCTCCAAACCTGCATAAATTACACATGTCAACTGGTAAAGTAATTAAACAAGGAAGTCATTAGACTGAGGTGATTCTAATGCATCTGCAGCCTGCATAAGCAAACAAAACCTAAGCCAGAGTCAATTCCTCTAAATGCCTCAAGGTTAAGAAATCGAAACTTAAGAACAACCAAACAAAATCAGTCAACCAACTAGGCTTTCCCAAATAAGGCAGGTGCTTAAGCAATAGCCAATCAAATAATATCCTCTCTCTGCTTCCATGTCTGCTCTATAAAAGTCTTTTCCCGGGGCGGATGGATAGCTCAGTTGGTTAGAGTGCAAGCTTTGAACAACAGGGTTGCTGGTTCGATTCCCACATGGGCCAGTGAGCTGCACCCTCCACAACTAGATTGAATACCAACTTGGAGCTGATAGGCCCTAAAAAAACACACTGTTCCCTGATATTCCCCCAATTAAAAAAAAACACACAAAAACAATAATAATAATAAAAAAAGTATTTTCCCTTAGCTCCTGCTGGTGGAGTACTACTTGATTCAAGTAGAAGTTTGCTCAAATAAACTCATAAATTTTAATGTGCCTGAGTTTATCTTTTAGCAGAAGAGTGTGGATTCTAAGAGCTGGTAGGCTCTGCATTTAGCATCCTGTAATGTGCAAATAAGTACTTAATAGATGTCTTTTGATGGGGATAATGGCTTGGTCTGGGGAATAGTTTCACCTACTGGCCCTGTAGACTTAGCTGGAGAACTTATCTTTCCTTACCCTCCAGTATCAATTCAGTCCTGATTAATACAATTCATCACAGATATTCCAGACTTCTAGTGCCATAAACACTAATTACCTTGTCTGAATTGCCAACATGGGGTCTTGTTTACACATGCCTGAGTTTTCCATTTGTGAGAATTCAAAAATATGTACAGAATACACTAAATATAAATTTGTGCTATTTGCCTTGCACAATAGCTATATAATTTGTTAAACAGTGGCTGGATGAAGGGGCAACAAGGAAAGATAAAGGAAGATCAGCACTGAAAGAAATATAGGAGAAGACTGATAAGTGGAAGGGGAAAAAGCAAGGTAGGAAAAAAAGGGAAGCAAGAAATCAGAGTTAATGAATCAGAGACAGAGCTCACCAAATAACCATTTGCTCTTCTACATTCCTCAGCCTCCCTTGCATTTCGTTGGGGTCATGTGACTAGTTTTAGCCAATAGGCTCTGAGCAGAAGTGACATGTGCCATATAAGAGTCTCTGTGTCTTGTCTATCCTTCCTTTCTGCTGCTGTGTGATCCTGAAAGCCCTGTGGAACACATGGCATAGCTATAAGATATTGGAGGGCAACCCAACACTCATCAGACTATATGAGCAAGAGATAAACTTTCACAGTAGAAGCTACTGAGATTGTGGGGTTTACTATTAGAGTGACATAGTCCTTTCATCCTGATTAACACAATGACACAGCACATGTTATGGAGTTATATAGATAGTTTTATGTTATTTTGATCATAGGAGAAAAAACAAAAAGAGAATCACCTTTAATTTATGATACGGTAAAAATGATATAGACTACTACTTCCTGGCTCCCGCATGCCAGATCCATTTTTAGGAAATATTGTACTTAGTGGTCCTAAGCCAAGTACCTTGAAAATGGCCATTTCATTGAGAAAACCCTAGCCATCTGCCTCTCAGCTTGCATGAAGAATTCTTGGCATGAAAACAACTTACAGGAGAGTTCTTTCTCAAAACATCGTCTGTTTTAATGATCATGCATTGTTTAACTGAACATAATACTTGCTGACTTTTCACATGCAAAATTGGTCTCAAGTTTAAACCCAGTTATTCCTTTATCTAAGCATTACCCTTTCCACATCTCAATAAGATCTTCAAAGGGAATATGTTTTACTTCCTGTGATTTTTAAAATTTAACTTGTTCTTGCTATAATGCTTGAATACAGTAACTTCAGCAATTAGAAGTTTTAAAAGGGTTACCTGAGTATAGAGTGAAAAACAGACAATTAAAAAAAATGCTTAAATGCAAAGACTTTTATTTTCATATTTGTTTAATATGTATGCATATTACGAGTACATGTAGGAGATACCGTAAGTATAGTGCCAAAAGCAACCGATTAGAAGAAAAAGACCTGAATTCTAATTGCCTCTGCTTGTTACTAACTTTGTGATCTTGAGCAGGTCACTTACACTATTTTTTTGTTTGTTTGTTTTGAAAAATTTTGAGAGAACCAAGCAAGATTGGAAAACAAGGTGGAAAGATCTTAAATTACGAATGGAACAGATCTGGGTATGAAACCTAGCATCCCTTATTTACTCTGGCTTGGGCGAGTCACTGGCCTTTGCAAACCTCAAATGTCTCCATTGTGCTAAAGAAAATAAACTTACTCCATACAGTTACTATGAGATTCAATAAGATAATGTATGTAAAAGGGCTCAGCACAGAGCCTGGCTGATAGAAAACACTAAATAAGTGTGCTTCTGTAAGTGCTACACAGTTATGGAGTGTTATTTACTCACTCACACACACACACACACACACACACACACACACACAAAGGTTCTACCTAATATTCAAGGGCAAGTTTATGTCATAACCTGAGGAAATTTATAAGACACTAAGGCTTTGAAATCACAATTACAGTTTTGATAACAGACCTATGTCATATCTAAAGAATGGGGAAGGAGTTTTTATATGTTTTAAATAATGTGCATTAACTGATGTATGTAAATGTCACTTGTTGATTTCACATGGGACTAAAACTGAAACTGACTTGGGATGAACTGTGGTAAGACCCAATATTCAAACAGAGCTGAAGCAAACTTTGCTCAAGAGTGGAAGGCGTCAATCCCCTCTGCATTTGGGCTTGACTTGGATTAGCCGTGTGAATTGATCTGATCAGCTATGTGAACGTGGACATCCTGATTTAATCTCTATGAATCTTAGTTTCCACCTAGGCAAAATGTAGAAAATAATATCTACTTTGCTGACTCTGTTTGGGGAATATCTTAAAGAAAAAAATGTGAAGCACTTAGCAGAGGATAGACTCAATGATAGAAACAGTGGCTAGGGGTCATAAAAGTTACCGTTGTAGACAGTGGGGGTTAAGATTGCACATTCTGGAGCCAGACTTACTGGGTGTTCAATCCTGACATATTGCTTCAACTTTCTTTGGACCTGTGTCTCTATCTAAACACTTGGGACAATAGTAGTATCCGCTTCATAAGGTTCATGGGAAAATTAAATAAGCTAACACATGTAAAATGTTGAGAATGCTCAGTCAGCAATGTGTGGATGATCGTAATCATTAGGAAAGGTTAAAAATAACTTGAAAAACAGAAGGAAAGCGTTTTAGATGATATCCCTCAACAGGAAAAAAATAAACAAAAGCTTTTGCTTCTGCTTGTCATTAGGGAATGAGGAAGAGTCCCATGGAAACAGGAAATTGGGAGGTGGGAGGTAAGAGACTCATCTAAAAACTCTCTGTGGATATCTCATTCTGAGAGTGAGGCTATTGGTGGGGCAAAATTAGTATTCATGGTGCTGGCAGGCACTATTGGCTCCATGACATACCCCAAGGTTTTGCTGGCCACTCTATAGAGCTACAAAGGGAGTAGTTCTTGGTGACTGTGACAAACATTATCTTTGGTACTATTGCTATACAACATCATGCCTGTAGAAATTGCTCATTCATTGTTCCAACAGATATTTATTTATGGCCTTCCCACTATGAACCAGACACCATCCTAGGAAATGCATCAGTGAACAAAATACTGCATTCTTGTACTCATTATATAAAGATACTCATACAAAGAAATATAGAAATGCAAATTATGAAAAATCTGTGAAGGGAGGAGATTGGGCTTAATGGTAGTGTTTAAGAGCATAAGCTTCGTTCAAATCCTGTCCCTCCTACTAACAAATTGTGTGGTCCTGAGCTGATAACTTAACCTCTCTATGCGTTAGAAATTCTGCAAAAGAAAATAATGAATTTCTTACTTCATGAGGTGACTGGGAAAAATCAAGTAAGATAACACATGTAAGTAATTAGTTCCTAGAACATAGAAAATGTTCAGTAAAAATTAGTTTTTTAATCGCAGGAATTTCATAGAAAGTCTTTGTTCATTTTGTTAAACAAATACATCCAGATGGCAAATAACACACAGAGAGATTATATATATTATGTATATGTGTGTATATATATATATATATATATATATATATATATATATATATATATATAAAGTATACACATGCATATAACATTAAGATCATTAGTCAACTATTCCCCTAAGGAGTTAAAATGCATTGGACTTTATATACAAAACATAATGGCTTTACCAATCAAACTTTCACTCTCTAACTTGATGTTATACAGAAATGGATTCAGGTTTTATGGATGGAAAGGACCTGGCAATGTCATCAACTTCATTTGACTGTCTTCAGACAGGCAGCTTCCCAGCTGCCCTGACAGTGGGGATCCATCTGTTTCTGAAAGATCTCCCGGGAAGAGGACATTTTAATCTCCATTGGCAGATAACAAATAACTGGCATTGGAAATTTCAAACCCAGATGAAGGGTGATGCTTAATCCTAAGTGATTTATGGCTTGAGTCACATGGTTATTATTGACAATTCCTTGATTAGATCGTTGGCATTTTCCCCAGTCATAGCTTTTTTCTGAGTTTCAATAACATATGATCAGAAAAAGTGAGACACTGAGACAGTTAAGGGGGAAGTGAGAAAGAACAAAAGAGAGAGAACGAAAAATAAAGAAAATATTTAACAAAGTCTCACTGAATTCACTTTGGACTTTTTTTCTTTTCTACTTCTTAGTGTAAGTGAAAAGCAAATACTTAGAGGTATCTATAGGGATGTTTGAATTGAAAACTTAGGGTAGACTTAGAATACATAAAATTCAGCATATTTTAAAGTGTTTCAGGCATCGTATGTGTCATTTTAAAAAAGCTTGATGTTTGTGGTCTGCAGTATCATGCATATTAAGAGTTTAAAAAAGTAATAAATGTCCCATTTTTTTCTAATTGATTTGGATTCTTCTTCTGGGGACTCTCCAAATAACTTAGTGTGTTCATAGAGGATATCATGACTCTGATTATATTATATACACATAGATTTTTTTTTTTAACCTGTGAAACAATGGATAGTCAAAATTAATCATGTTTGTTAATTCTGCTCTGGAACAGCCAGGTATTTTAGCTGTTCTTCTCTCTTTCTCTGTCTGTTCCCTCAGTACTTACTCTCAATCTCCCTCTCCAGCTGCCTCAGCAGATACAGCACACCATGTTGATGGATTAACCCAGCTACTGTCACAGAATCTACACAACTGCAGTAACTTACAATAATAGGTACCAGAGCACGGTATGAAAATTAATTAAATGGTTAGATCTGCTCTCAGAGGAGACACACAGGCAGCCAAATTAACATATCAAAAAAGGATAGGTAAGCATGTATACCACTCATATTTTTAACTCTACAAAGTTATGATACAAAGACATAGAAATAAGTAGAGATGGGTGGAAACAGAGACAGAGAGATATCTCTCACGCAAATCCCTGTAGAGAACAGTGACCATTAACATTGTCTGCATAGAGGTATAATACCCAGCGGACTGTATTATGTGTTACTTACTTGGCCTAATCAGGGGTCAGCAGACCACAGCCCACCCCCTGTTGTTGTAAGGCCCATGTGACCTAAGTATGGTTTTCATTTCTAAGTGTAAAAGGTAAAAAAAATTACTGGCTTTCTGGTAAGAACAGTTGCTCCACGATGCCTGTTGACCCACAAAGCCCACAATATTTATTATCTATCCCATTACAGATAAAGTTTGCCAATCCCTGGCCTACACTATTAATCAACGACGCCAATGTGTACTTTTGTAGCATTCCCTATCCATAAGCTCACTTAATTCTGTCTGTCCCTTTAGACAACAAGCTCCTTCAGGACAAAGACAAGCTCTATGCTTTTCACACAGCCGTGTCCTCGGCATAAAACACAGCTCCTGTCATACAGAAATCCCTCAATAAGGATTTGATTAAAAAGTTAATGAATGCAGCACATGCAGCCCTTTCTCTGGCCCTTAAGTGATTATAACATCCTGATACCAAAGTAGAAACCAAAGAGAACGGTCCTGCCCCAAGTCACACAACTCCACAGGGGAGAAAAAGGAATTTCAATTCAGTGATCCTTACTCCTTTTACAGTATGTTTTCACTACAAGCTTCCTTTTAGCAAAGGAGGAAAGAGCCAATTTTGTCTGATCTGGTTTACACACGTGTCTATAGCGACCAGGTAAATCAGGCAGACCATTTATTCACCAGGATAGAGTAAGTTAGGCAAACACTGCTAGCCTCTGTTTTCTCTCTGCCTTCCATCCTCCTTTCCCCACCGTAGGCTTCCATACTTAGTGAATCTCTGTACAAAGATCAGGAACTGAATTATATGGCAACTCATGGTAGCAGTGAGTAGAAAGAGACAGATATAAGGGAACCACTTAACAATGCTAAATACACACACACACACACAGAAGCAAGCTTAGAAGCACATAATTTATACTCATCTACTTGTTTTACTATAAAGAGAGAAAGGCCAGACCACACTCCTTTATCCTTCCCCACTCAAATCCCTCACACGGCATCACCATCTTTTTCTCTTCCTGATTTTCATCACCACCACAATGACAGTGGCCATGGTGGTCTTGTATCAAGAACTGCTTTACTTACATTGTCTGATTTCACCTGAACCATAACCTGGAATGAGGAGTTAAAGTTCACAAAAGTAGTAAGGGATAGATCCAGAATTAAAATGTAGATCTTTCTGATCACAAGTCTGGTCATTTTGACCATTGCCTTAAATGACCCCCTTGGCAGCTGCTTTGCTCCTTGCTTGTCCCAGTCTTTATGTCCTCATTTCCATTTTTATTGATTTGAAGCATATTTTATCTTTAACTAGACGTATGCAGTATGATCTGTGTTAATCTCATATTACCCAAGGATGACCTTAAATTCATGACACAAGATTAATATGCATGGACTCTAAAATAATTGATAATATTTAACCACTTTCCAGTGCTATATATTTAACTTATTTATTTATACCGTATTTTTTCTTTTACAAATGACTTGAAAAAATTAAAAGACATATGAAACCATCTTAATAATGCATATAAAAACAAATCTTGGTAGAATGATAATTAAATAGAAAAGACGAAGCCTCCCAAAATCCCTGAAAGAAACTCTAAATAAATGCTTCATCTATAGCTATTATGCTAAATGAAATAAGTCAGACAGAAAAAGACAAATACCATATGATTTATCTTATATGTAGAGTCTAAAAAGCGAAATAAATGAACAAACAAAACAGGAACAAACTCATAGATACAGAGAATATTTTAATGGTTGCCAGGTGGGAGGGAGGTTAGGGGATGGGAGAAAAAGGTGAAGGGATTAAGAAGTACAAATTCCAGTTATAAAAGTAGTCATGGGAATGTAAAATACAGCATAGGGAATAGAGTCAATAATATTGTATGGTGTCAGCTGGGTACTAGACTTATCGGGGTGATCACTTCACAAGTTTTATTAATGTCTAACCACTATGTTGTATACCTGGAACTCATATCATATTGTGCGTCAACTGTAGTTGAAAAAAAAATTTAAAGAAATAAAAAAAGCATACATTTTGGCTTTAGATTGACCTGGGTAGAATCCCAGTTACATAATTTAAAATGCTACTATCTCTGGGACTCACTTCTTCTTCAACTGTAAAATAAGAGTCAGAGAGTTATAGAACAATAGAACAAGAATACAATGAGATGAGACAGGCTGCAAGAAAAAAAATACAAATACAAAAAAGTGTTTTGTCTCTCTAGTTGGAAGAAATCACAAATAAAACAAGCAATAGATTTGGTTATGTCAAAACTAAAATATAAAGATCAAATACATGCACAAAATAATTTAAAGGCAAATGATATAAAGGGAAAATGTCAGCTAATATAACAGACAAAGGTCAACTTGTTAGATTTTTGAGGTGCTCACTCAAATAAATAAGAAAAATACTAAGTTTAAAAAAATGGCAGGACTTAACACTTCTTGAGGTCTAGTTCAGATAACAAGACTAATCCTACCACTATAAATAAAACTATACTTGTGTGACATATATGACACAACTGTTTTCAGGCATCAAAGAATGGAAAGCACAGGAGATGATAACTCATATAAAGAAAGCAAATAAGGTAATTCCTAAGATTTCTTCAGCTTTCTGCCTGGAGTAACTTTCTAGATATGATGAGGAAAGCTAAGCAGAGCACAGTATTCTTGCTGAGGTTAAGAGACAAAGATTAGAGTTTGAGGAAGCAGAGGTTACTGGAATTTGAGAGCAGAGAGCTCAAGGGGAGGAAAGTAAACAGAGAAAGTTTTGGAAATCTGCATAGGATTCCCTTTGAATTTTTAAACACAAAGCTGTGTATCCTTGGAGTTCCACACAGAGGGAAGCCAAAGAACAACTAATGGGGTGTCATGTCCTGAAGAACTTATTGGTGCTTAATAGGGTAGGGAGGCATTCAAGTTCTAAAAGTTGAGACACTTCACTGAATACTCAGGGGATGCAGAGAGACCCCAGAAAAGCCACATTAAGAAACAGGCTAACTGATTCCTAGGGTAAAGGCAATATGAGATTCACTCAAACTAAACTCAAAAACAAGCCTCAATAGGCCATAAGAGCAGCAAGCTCCAAAGCTCTGCCCAAAGCAACTGATTTTATTGAGTAAAGAATGTGGAGAAGTTCAAGTATCAGGCCACTCTCAAAGAGAGAGGAGTGGGAGTAGATTTTGATGGTGAGTAATTAAGAGAAGGCTAATACTTCCAAAGGAGCAACAAGCTAAACCACAGGACAACAATTTTACCAGAGAGAACCACGAAAAGAAACAACTAAGAAAAGACATCCTGTGGTCTGAATATACTCCAAAGACTGTCCTCAAAAAATTCCTCTGTAACAAGGCCTGAATTTAATTGGACCAGACTAAATTTACGTTTCAGGGCATTTTCCAAAACAATAGAGCAAACGAACCAGAGATTAGCTGAGCCTATTAACTGTGTGTTACCAAAGAGGGAGGCAGCTTACCAGATAGATGAGATAGAGTCAAAGAGAGCCCTGATAAAACCACTGTCTCAGAGGTGATTTGACTGTGAGCATACCTGAGGACAGTATCTCTGAGGAGCAACATCAGAGACTCCATACTGCAAGGGAAACTGGCTTCACTAAAATTGTCCAATCAGGTCACTATACAAGTTAAAAAAACAATCAAAAGAAGCCTCAGGGGTGAGGAATCAATACCCAGGGTTGCTACAATATATATTATCTAAAATGCTCACTTTTTCACACACACACACACACACACACACACACACACACAAATAGGAGACACTCAAAAGAAATAGTAAAGTGTGACCCATACACAGAAAACTAATAAAACAAAAAGCAGACAACAGAAACCATCTGTGAGAAGGCCCAGATATTGAACGTAAAAAGACACCAAAGCAGCTACCATACATCTTTTCAAAGAACTAAAGGAAGCAATGCATAAAGAAGTATGATGACAATGTCTCATCAAATAGAGACTATTACTAAAGGGATGAAAATTATTTTTTTTTTAAAAGAATCAAATGAAATTTCTGGAGCGGAAAACTACAATAACTAAAATGAAAGATTCACTAGATATTCTCCACAATTGATCTGCACTGGCAGAAGAATCATAAAAAAGATCCTGAAGATAGATCAATCTGAAGAACTGAGGGGGGCGGGGGGAAATGAAGAAAACTGAACAGAATCTCAGAATAGAGGGTCACCATTAAGTATGCAATATATGCATAATTGGAGTACCAGGAGGAGAGGAAAAAAGAAAAATGTTTGAAGAAATATGGTTAAACTTCCCAAATTTAATATTACAATTTATACATGTAAAAAGCTAAAAAAGAAAAAACAGAAAAAAAAAAAAAAAAAAAAAAACTACAAATAGGATCAACACAAATAAATTAACACCCAGACAGATCATAGTAAAAACGTTGAAAGTGGAAGACAAAGAGAAAACCTGGAAAGCAGCAAAGGAAAAATGGCTCATCATGTATAAGAGAATCCTAATAGCATTAATAATTGACATCCCATCAGAAACAATGGAGGTCAGGAGACTGAGTTGATACATTTAAAGAACTGACAAAATAAAGCTGCCAAACAAAAACCATAGCCAGCAAAAGCATCTTTCAGCAATAAAGAAAAACTAAAAAAATCCCTACATAAACAAAACTGAACGAATTTGTTGCTAACTATAAGAACTACTAAAGAAGTTCTTCAGTTTAAAAACAAGTGACCTCCCCCAATGGAATTATAATACACATTAAAAAAACAACAAACAAACAAACAAACAAAAAACAGTAATTATGCAATTGTATAACACAGTATAAATCTATGTTTCTTTTCCTTTTTTCTCTTGATTTATTTAAAACGCAACTGTATATGTAAAACAACGTGTAAATAATTGTATTGGCAGGACTATAACACATGTAACTATAACACTTGACAATAACCACACAATGAAGCAAAGCTACACTGGAGTAGGGAAATTACATTAGATGGTAACTCAGATCGTAGGAATAAAGGAAGCGAACCAAAAATGGTAAGTAAGGAGGTTACTGTAACCAACTTTACAAATATATACTTGTTCTCCTTTCTTCTCTCAGCTACTTTAAAAAACATAAAATTATACAAAGAAATAAAAATGTATTAGTGGATTTTTAATACATGTATATAATATGCATAACAATAATGGCATAACAAAAGAAGAGGGAATAAACTATGTAGGAACGACATTTCTGTGTTTCACTGGAATTAAATGAGTATAAATTCAACATAAATTCTCATAAGTTAACATGCATATGGTAAGTCTTAGATCAATCACTAAAAAATAACTCAAAACACCCCGTGAAAAAGTCATTAATTAAAATACTACCCTAGAAAATATTCACTTAATTCAAAAGTATAAGACATGGATTTTTTTAAAGTATACAAGACATACAGAAAACAAAAAATAAAATGGAAGCTATAAATCCAAGTATAAAAACAACATTAAATGTGAATTGAATAAACATCCAGTCACAATACAAAGATTTTCAACGTGGATTTAAAAAAAAAAAAAAAATCAATCAAAACAAGCCAGATGATAAAAGAATGACATCTTTTAAGTATTAAGGAAAAAACAGTCTGCAATTCTATATGCAGTGAAAAATCACCTTAAAAATGTAGGCAAAATAAAAAATTTTCAAACAGATAAAAGCTGAGAACTTCACCAGCAAATCTGCACTTGTTTAAAGGAAGTTCTTCATGTGGAAGGAAAATACAACCAGATGGAAAATTGATTCTTAAAAAAGAAATAAAGATTGCCAGGGATGGTAAATATGTGAGCAAACAGAAGATATTTCTATTCATTTTTAAATTAAAAGATTTTGACAATTTAAAACAAAAATAACATTTTATTTCATAGATTATAACACACATAGATATAAAATGTGTAACAATAAGAACACAGAAGTTGGCAGAGGGGAAATTGAAGTATACTCCTTTGAAGATTTTAATTTAAACATGAACTGTAATAACAGCATTTGAAGTTTGTGATAAATCAATGATGTATATTGCAAACCATAGCGCAACCCTTGAAAAAAATAAAACAGAGATATAGCTAATAAACTAATAGTAAAGGTAAAATTAAATAGCAAAAAATATTCTATTGATCTAAAAAGGCAGGAATGAGTAAAAGAAGAGCAAAGAACATGTGGAATAGAAACCAAATAACAAGATGGTAGACTTAAATCCAAAAAAAGACGTAGTATGAGTGTTCATTTCAGCTTTTTCCATAATAGCCCAAAACAAAAACAAACAAAACCTGGAAACAGCTCAAATATCCATCAACAGGAGACTGGATAAACAAATTTTGGTATATCCATGCTCTTAAATGCCATTAGGCAATAAAATGGAATAAACTAATGATACACCCAACCATGTGGGTGAGCCTCAAAAGCATTATCCTGAGCTTTAAAAGCTTGTTATAAAAAAATTACACATTGTGTGGTTTCATTTATATGAAGTTCTAGGATAAGAACAACTGATATTTGGAAAGAAATCAGAACAGTGGTTGCCTCTGGGTGGAATCAGCATCAGAAAAGGGGCCCAAGGGAACTTTCAGGGGTGAGGGGAAGCATCACAGCTTGATAGGAATGGAATTAAACAAGTGCAGGCACTCTTCATAGCTTGTTGAAAAGTACACTTATGATCAGTGCATTTAATGATATGCAAATAATACCTCCATTTAAAAACATTTTAAAATAGGCAAAAAAGTTTAAACATAGGAAAACATGCCCAAGACTAGGAGAAACAATCAGCCTTATTAGTAATCAAAATGTTCATTTTAAAACAATGGAGTATTAAATTTTTTACCCCAAAATTGGCAAAAAACTTAGAAGACAATATTCCATGCTGGCAAGGAGTGGCAAGACAAACATTCTTATGCAATACTGGTGTGAAACACAATTGGTTTAGCCTTTGTGGAAAGGCCTTGATCTAATTTATTTTACTTCCAAGTATCTATTCAGAGGAAATAAATCAGAGATGTACACAAAGATTAATGTAAAAAGATATCCTCTGAAGCATGATTTATAACTAGGAAAGCACTGGAAACAACCTAAATGCTTAATAAATTCTAAGAGGAACGAGTCAGAAAACAGAATCATATATTCATTATGACAAAACATGTTATGCAGAAAGAACAAAGTAGTCAGACTGTAAAGGAATTAACAATAGTATTTTCTCTGAATGAGGAAATTATAGTTGTATTTGCACTTTTTTGTATTTTTCAAGTTTTCTCCAAGATTTTGATTTCTCCAACCAGGAAAAGAAAACTCCTATTTAAAGAAAATACACAGAAAGGCTAATAAAGAGAATATCACTGTCAATCTACAAAAATAGAATGCAAATGTTAAAAAAAAAAGCAAACATGAATAAGAAACTCTTAGCAGACAGGGAAGAAAAGGGAAATGTAATACATTACTGTCTTTAACTAAAAGGACAAAGAAAATGTATTTCTTGGTAGAGATTAAATGTTTCCAAGACCTCATTCTATAACATCATGTCTTGCTTCTATTCCTTTTCAGTCTCACCTTTATTCTTTTCCCTATCACTCGCCTACTAATGTTACCCTTTTTCCTACTCGTGTAGTTTACACAGAGCAACCACTGTATTTTGAGTGACTTCTATTTTCTAGCACCTTAGCAAGGAGGTACCAGTTGACAGGTCACTCAGATTTCTCAGAATATTCAATTAACCACATGTCAATCAATATCATTTCACTGGACTGTACATCACCCGAGAGCAGACTTTGTATTTGCTTAATCTTTCTTCCTAAGATTCACACCACACAGTCTGGACCCCATAGACACTTCCTAAACATTAATATTGACTGAAAAACTTTAATCTGTTTCTAGGCAGTTGTCACTAGGATACCTCTGGGAATCAGGACTTCTACCACCAGCACCACACTATCTGAACAATATGTAGGAAAAAAAAAAAATAGAAGAAAATGTACGACCCCTTGCAGGATATCAATAGTACTACTCTCGAGAATCAAGATTGAAGCTATTTAATTTCAAAATTGTATTCATTAATTTTTGAAATACTTAAGATAATTCTCCATGCAGAGCCCAAAGCGATATAAGAAGGACAAAAGTACAAGCAAACGGCTCTTTTGCCTGAATGCCTATGAGACCATTTACTCGCTAAATGAGTTGGACAAACCTCTTAAGCTTCTAAGCCTGGGATTCTTATCTGCAAAATGAGGGTAACAGTAACTAGCTCATAGTGTTGTAGTGAAGATCCACATAGGTAGGTAATAAATGTAAATTTCCTAAATAAAATGTCAGTCTTTTCCTTTGGAGCTCATGATCTAGCAGAAGATATGAACACTTACATAAGAAATGACCATCCAAGAGCAAGTTCTCTGAGAACTGGAGAAAATACAAGAGCAGGTTCTCTGAGAACTGGAGAAAGTAGAGATTATGTTTAGTTACGAGTTAGAGGGTGGACAGTAAACACCTAACATGATTCCACATATTTTTACTGAGCCCCGGCTCTGTCAGGCACTGTTCTATCTCTGGGATACAGTCGGGGAGGAACCTACACACAACGAGAAAGTATCAGATAACACACATGTATACAAATAAATAAGAACATTTCAGATAGTAAAAAGGGCTGTAAGATAAAAGACGGTAATGGGGCAGAGAGACTGGAAGCTAGTCCAGTGAGATGGTCAGAGAAGGCTTGTTTGAGGTGACGTTTTAGCTGAGACCTAAACGAAGACGACAGTCATCTTGGAGCCATGTCAGAGGTAAAATGAGAGGCTCTACCAGAAGTAAATGACTCTGGCCAGAGCACAAAACCCAACAGAACTAAACGTCTCAGTAAATTGGCAGGTGTTTTCCAGGTCACTAATAACTGGGGGGAAAATAAAATGGTACCCATGACGAATAGAAACAAGGGAGAAGACCAGAAATTAAGTATTCCAATAGGTTTGGTTCAATGATCCCTTCCTTTTCCCTTGACCTTGTCAATAGCTTCACAAGCAACACAACAGAGGTCCTGTGAGGAAGGACTTCACGGACAGAATGGCCGGTGAGCTTAGTTAAACATAGTTCTGCCTCATGATAGGACGTAGTCACTGTCAGAGACCCCCTAGTTTGAAGGGCTCTCAGCCTCAGTTTACAAACCTGTTAAGTAGCACAATAATTTCTCCATCAAGCAAAAGGGAGATCAATCTGCTAATAATAAAGGCTCTTCACAAGGTGTAAGTGCTTTACTGCACTGTTGTATACCGACAAAATATGGGAGATTATTTTTTCTCTCCAGTGAAGCTCCATGCATTAGAGAATTTTAATGAGCTCTTTGACGACTGAGTGAAGCAGTTTTATTTCAACCTGGATTGGCTGATCACTTCTTCACACAACAACGGTTTGTGCTTCTGTCCTAAGGGGGCATTTTCCATTCACTTAAAGGATCGGGGAGGGTCTAATGCATCATGGGGGCAAAACAGGAAATTGGGAGAGATCACCTGCCTAGTTAAAGAGGGAGGGAAGACCAACCTAGAGGGCAATGGGGCAATTGCTCACTAGTATGAAGTTTAAAAATATTATACATGTTATATATATAACATATACATATAATATATATTATATATAACATTTGTATTATATATAATATATACATAATATATGGCATATGTACTATGTTACATAATATATATATATATATATATATATATTATATATATGTTTATATATAATATATGATATATACATATAATCTTCCAAAGGAGGCAGATGTGGCTTGACTTTCAGAAACCCTCCTTGGTGGGCTGGTCTCATGGAACTAGGCATGGCTAGTGGGTTATAAAATCAACATGAAATCAACTTATTAGATCATGGTCAACACTTCTACAAAAAGTGCCTTAGCATCGACTAAAATATAATGGAATGCAATAGATTATTGAAGAGTATGTGATATAAGTAACGGCCTTTTATGAAACTTTTTTTTCTGATATGTGTGTATATAGGTGTATGCTTATGTACTGAGTCACAATTTAAAATGTATATCATATCACTGGTAATATTCAAAAAACAATTTAAAGCTCTCCTGTAGGGGACATCCCACCCAATCCTAGGACATATACCCACTGTACTCACGAACTCAGAATCAGAGCATCTGAACTAGGAGAAATCAAGTATACCATCTACACATGAAATTTTGCAGATGCAGAAATAAGCTAAAGAAGGGAAATTGCTTTCCCAAGATGACAAGGGGTTCAAGACCTGACCCAAAGTCTCTGTAACTAATAGTCTACTGATCTTTTTTACACTACACTGTGGTTCAAGGCAAACGTCAATGTCTATTGTTATCACTAGCTTTCTCCCATTCCTGATCAGTGGTTTTTGACTTAACTCAGTAGAGCTCTGTGTTTAAAGAAAGAAAGACAATATATATATATATATATATGTATGGAGACATAACCTGGAGTGCTGCTGGTTGGTTGGGTTCCCTCTTTTCCCCAGCAATGACCCCTGAATCACCTCTGAGGATCCCAGGGTTGATCAGAATTCTGCATGAAAATTACTCCCCTGGGCCATGACTTTTGCCCTCCCTGGCAGGATTACTGCTGAGGCTGATATGGATTCTTGAGGCCAGGTAGGAAATAAGGTCTGCAATGAGCACCTGTCAGAGCCATGTAATTACAAATCACCTGGGAGACAGCATCCCGTTGTTCATTTACTGCATGGAAGATGCATTCTCAGAGGCAGGGAATTTCAGAGTTGCAGAAAACACCACATCCTGTCAATGAAGACACTGGAGGAAGGAAGACCTCTAAAACAAACCCTGCCACCTGCGAAGCTAATGTCAGAGTCCTGTGCAATTCTACTAAATTTCTGGAATGTATTGATTGCCCCACATCTAACAGCTTCCTCCAGGCACACATTTGCATATGGAAATGTGTAATGGTTTTCATTCGTTCTCATTTCTTTCTTAATGTTAAATTAACTGGGCCAATAAACCACAGGAAGTATTACTTGAAATCTGACTTCAATCACTATTAACATAAAATATTTAAGTCTGTATGGAAAGCATATTTCAGGGGGGTTGTCCTAGAGAACAGTAAGTAGAAAGAAAGTCAGAATTTCCTGTCAGCTAAAGGAAGGTGTTTAATGCTGCTCTGGAGCTGGCAATGGGACCAAATGAAAGCACATACATATGGGAGCGTTCAACTCTGCTAGGAAGAGTCAGAGACAGTGGAGTCCTTGACCTGCTGGGATAAACTGTGTAGCTTGAGCCCATTGCTTTGGTACAGCTTCTCCATCTGTCAAATGGGAATCATACCATCTACTTCTCAGGGATATTGTGAAAACAAGATAATGAAGGAGAAAGTACATTGCGTTCCTTGCCAGCACAGCATCAGATTCACACCAAGTATATTTAGTATTTATTCTAATGCTTCATCACACTCTCAGTGAAGCTGTTAGTGCATCTCAGACTATCATGTTGATGTAAATGCACAATGTTAGGTTTTAAGTGTTTTTAATGAAGGATGAGGGCTACCCCATCTTCCCATGCTCTCTGGAACAATTTGCTGAAGAATTTTGCATTTGATTTCCAGAGGATAAATACAAAATTATTATAATTATTATAAATAACGCCAATGACAGAGGCTCATTTTCAAATATATTTGTTTTAAACAGGACCTGAATCCAGTGTTATGGGCAGAAACATGAATGTTGTCAGGACAGGTAGAAGAGGACACCCTCCCACTGAGGCCAGGCAATGAGGCTCTGGCAGGAATAGAGGTACTTGCAATGATTTAGGACATATGAAGTCCAGTGATTTACTGGGCACTACCTTTTGGGGGGATTTGAGGTATACTCTGGGCCCCTTTAGCCCCTTTCTCCCATCAGACTTCTCCGGGGTTCTACTCTCTCTGCTTCTTCTAAATCTCATAAACTAGGTCACATAAGAACCATTCTAAAGCACCTTGTAAGCAAGGACTAGGTCTTATGTATCTTATGTACCTGTAGGTCTTTAGCATAATGTTTGATATGTGCCAATCAGGCAACCAGTATATGCCAGGCATTGTGTTAGCTTCTGAGTATACAAGACAGGTAAAAAAGAAAGATAACCTCAGCTCTCATGGGGTTTACAGTTTGCAGCAGTTCATAAGGTTGACAGATGTAATAGTTACTAGTGCTTCGAAGAGCTGAACCTTGCAGATTTCTCTGTCAATTATGTTTAGTAAATACTGCTGAGACCTCACTATTACATAGTAGAGAACTAAGATTCCGAGTTGAATGAGGCTCTACTTTAAAAAAAGCTTCAAAGTTAATAAATCACATTAACATGTATACAAATGAGGATGAGAAAAGCAGGTAATACAATATTATTCTAAGCTCATTATATGTATTGTCTCATTTAATCCAAAGAACAGCCTTATAAAGTAATCCCACTTTACAGATGAATAAATTAAGGCACAAAGAAGTTAGCCATTTGCTATGGTCAGTCATGCAGCTTGTAAGCCCTAGAGCCAGGATTCAAATCCACATCGTCTGACTCTAGGGCAAGTACTCTCGGCTATCATGTCTCCATCCTATCAGAAACACAGTATGGTAGGAACACAAAGGGAAGACTAATTCTTAATGGGAAACCTAATCCATCATTTATTGCACCCATTTCACAAACATTTATTGAAGACCTACTGTGTGTTGGATTTTGACTGCAAAGGTGAATTGGATGTATTCTGCTCTAGAGATGACACACTAGTAAGGGAGGTGAATAAATAAACAACAAGTGGATGATATTACAAAGGGATGTATCATGGGGATAACTGCCTTCCTGGAAGAGGGAGCACTTCAGTGGGCCCTGAAGGATGGATAAGACAATCGTGGTGTGATAGGGCCATAGTGACATTGTTTCAAATAAATGACAAAAGTAGTAACTACAGAAAGATTGATTAGCCCCCTGGGAATCATTTTCTAGGAAAAGGGGAGCGATTTTGTGCCCTTCAAAGACAAACTTCTAGGGAGAGCTAACTGTGGCTGCCATCCTAAAGCATGGCCTTCCTGACCCCAAAGAACAGATGGTGCCTCCTGGATTGAGAATGTGGATTTCACAATGCCCTCTCTCTGTGTGCCAACGTCGGGTTTCACTTGATTTCTGCTTCCCCTAATTTTATAAGAAACTCTCTCTACAGTTTAAGAGAAAGAACCCGCTGTGCTATAGAATCCCATCAAGGTCAGGGGAAAAAATGAATATCCTGATAAACTGTAGAGAGGAACAAGAACTTTGGAGTTTTAACTTTTTCATAGTTGACATATATCCCATGAATCTTCCATGATTATTAGGTATCTTCTAGAAGTAATAGCTTTCATTTGAAAGAATATAGAGCCTCTGCCTCCTACCCTGTAACAAATACACGTTTTTTTAGAATTCAAGCAACATATAGAATTTCTGTTTTGAGATACGGAGAATTTTTATTTTATGTAACTTACATGATTACAGGATAACTAACAGTAAAGTTCTAGGGAAGCTTATAACCAAATAAGCTAATCTCTTATTTTTATGGCCTATTAAGTGGATGCCCAGAGAGCTAACACGACTTGCCCTGGGTCAGATCCCCTTGTTTGAGGGACCAAACCCACAAACATATAGTCAAATTAAACATGTGTTCAGAAAAATAATGCCTTTACTTTTTAACATCTGTTTTTGCTAATGTTTCCTCTGCCTAAAATTCATTCCCTCTGCCATGCCCCTCACTTCCCAGGGCCAAATTTACGTCCATGTTGTCAAATGCCTCAAGGAAATGTCTCATCCGCTAAGGCAAACATGAAATACCATCCTTGACAGCCAGCAGAAGACTTCATTTCTAGGAGGCTTAGCAGGAGTACTATAGAGAGAGAGGGAGAAAATACCTAAAGCAGAAACTCCCACAAATTTGATGGATCTTGAGATTATTATAGTAAGTGAAATAAGTCAGACAGACAAAATCGAGAACCATATGACTTCACTCATATGTGGGTTATAAAACTGAATATTGCAAGATAAACAAATAAAGAAACAAAAACTCATAGACACAGACAATAGTTCAGTGGTTACCAGACAGCAAAGGGGGAGGAGGGTGGTAGAAGAGGGTAAAGGGGGTCAAATATATGGTGATAGAAGGAGAACTGACTCTGGGTGGTGAACACATAATGTAATGTATAGATGATGTATTACAGAATTGTACACTTGAAACCTATGTAGTTTTGTTGACCATTGTCAGCCCAATAAATTTTAATTAATAAAAAAAGTCTTTCATGGCAGTGTGAATTAAACCACTCTGAAAAGGAAAAGCATTTTGGCATAAACATCAAAAGTCACAAACTTGTTAATAAACTTTGGGTCAATAATCCCACTTTGAAGAATATATACTAAGGAAAAAAAAATCTAAAGCAATGAAACAACAAAGCTTTATGTATCAAGATGATCACTAAAGTATTATTAATAATTGGAAACAAATAAACTGTGGTAACAGTTCTTTACTTCAGGAGAATGGTGAAGTAAATTTTAATTTATACAGTCACTGGAATATTGTGTAGTGACTAAAATTATGCTCACAAAGACTTTTGGCAATAGCCTTTAGCAGCTAAGAGCCTGAATTCTGGTTCTAACCTCAGCTTTACTACTTACTAGCTAGTGAGATTGGGCAAGTTTCCATAAACACTCTATAAGTGTAAAGTACTATGAATATCATCATCAATATCATTATATATGCTAATCTAGGAAAATACAATGTTTATACTAGATGAAATATATTACCGGGAGTAAAGCACTGTATAGGCAAATAATATTTATCTTATGATCACACTCAGAAGGACATAAAATAAGGAACCATTATATCAAGAAAACAATTTATGTGTTCCCACCCCAGACTTTGTGTTTATGAAATGTTTTCCTTATCTCCCGAGGGCTCGTCCCTTTTGCGCCTGCCCCAGCTCTATCTGCAGGAGGAAGCGGTCCTGTAACCAGAGACTCTGAGCAACACAAGTGGACACCAAGGTATTTCTCTCGTTGGTGCCCAGTGAGGACCAGCTTCCAGCACTCTTCCTGAAAACAATCCATCAGGAATGCCATTCGTCAGTATCCTGAGACATTCCCCAACTCATATCTAACCTATCTCTTATGGGCCTAACTCTCCGTTCAGTGATCTAGGGTGTTCTTTGATCCAAAGGATTAGAGAAGGAAGCTCTGGACACCTTAGGGTCACAGTGGGGTGGGGACACCTGACCATGGTGAGACTAGTTGAAGTCAACTTGAGATTTCTAACTAAGGTAGGGCAGAGGTGGATCATGCCACCCTTGTGACTGGACCTCCACCATAATCATGACACTAACGACAGAACAAAAAGATTGGAGAGAAATATATCAACATGTAAGCAGTGGTATTCTCCAAACAGTAATACTATGCTATGAGTGATTTTTTTTTTCTCCTTCCATTTATTCTTCAGTGTTTTCAAAGATTGCTTAACTGACCACATTTTAATCTTCAAAATGGGAAACAATAAATTTTTTAAATGTGTTAAAAAAAAGGTGGGGGGGGTCTTCCTCAAGTGTTTGAAAGAAGTTTAGATGGCAGGATGTCAAATAAAAGTCATAACTTGATATCCTTTTCATGTTAGCAATTTTCCAAAAGAAGTCCCCTGGGTATCAACAGATTTAAAAATCAGGGATTTAGCTGTGGGAACAGAGAGGATTAGAGCTGTGAATGACACACAGGGAAGAGTAAGCTGGCGCATTGAGGATATACTAAAAGCCAACATATTTTTGACAAACTCATATTCAGAAAATATCCTAAATATGTACTGAGAAACACTAGACCCTTGAGAAGAAATAAACTTAATACATCCATATGGCAAGAGTATAAGATAATAGTTGAAAAGTCAATGTATTTTTAACTTAACATTGCCTTTTAAACCTCTCCATAGGCCAAAAAAAAAACCAAACAAACAAAAACAGCCCAAATAAAGTAATTCCTTTAACCGGCCAAGAATTTTAAAACTAAGAGGGGGAAAAAAATTCCACCACCAAATAAGTTGTGGGGAAATGCTGTTTACATCCAACTTTGAGAGTGACTAATTGTGGAGAAACAATTACGAGGTTCTAAATATTCTTCCCCAAATGTGGCAACCGTTTAGAGAAGATGTCCCAAGACCTTTGGCAATCTCCAAGATTTGTAAATACTTTTGAAACAACATAATTGAGATCACTGAATGCAGTGATATCTGAGAAATATCAGTGACCTCCACAGAGTCTTTCTAAGCATTACATTCAGTAGTCACATAGAGAGAGAATAGCTTGTCTTTCACGTATCCAACCCTTCACCAAGTTCTGTCCATTTTTCGACGGAAATGCCTCCTGAGTCTGTGCTCTTTTCTCCATCGTTGTCTCTATGCTAGTCAGGTTACCACTGGTCTTGCCTGGATCACTGAACTAATCAACATCACGAGGCTAAGATGGAGTCCAACTTCAGCTTCACCACTTACTGGTTGTGTGACACTGGGCAAGTCATATTTTAACAAACTATAAAAATGTTTCTTATCCACTTCTGGCTGCTACACCTGTTAGTATTTGCACTGCATGCAAAGTGTTTATTAAGACTATTTCATGTACTGGTTAAGAGACTTCATGCTGCATCCATCATACCATTTTCTTAGGAGCCATCCATCATCAGACAGCAATCTTCCTAAATGTAAATACGAAATGTCACCTCCATTGCTTACTCATTTTAATGGTATCCCATTGCTTTAAGGATTAAGGCTAAATGTTACATTTGCAGGGTTCCTGTCCCCTTCTCCAGTTTAATGGACCATCCCTTCCCTGCTTTCTATGCTCCAGTCACACAGTCTTCTTTCAGTTCCTCTGGCTGTCACACTAGAAGTCACACTGGCTTCATGAGGGCAGGGACCACATCTGGGCTTGTCATCATTTTGTTCCAGCACCCTGTAGAGTACTTGGAAAATGATGCTCTTAATAAGAGCTAACATTTATTGAGTTCTGACTGCGCCTCAGATGTTGTGCTGAAGTGCTTTATTTATATTATCTCACCACGGCTCTATAGCATGAACTCTATTACTATCCACATTTCACAGATAGGGAACCACGGCTGACAAAGCCAAGAAATTTGCTCAAGTTTGCAGAGGTAGCGACAGTGGGGATATGAACCTAGGAAAGACGGCTCCGGAGTGTGTGTTCTCAGCCACTACGAGAGATGCTCCATAAACCTTTGTTGAATGATTAATTGAATAACTGTCTGTTTGCAGAGTGCCTAATGACTTGATTCTGAAATGTAAAAGATACAAATCAGCGCCTCAGCAAAACTGAGAATTAGCTCATGTTAATGGCCTTTGGAGTTGCTTGAAAATAGTCAAAAGGTAAAAGCCGTGAAAACAAGGTTCTTATTACAGGGGATCTAAGGTCCTCTTCCTGATGTAAGACTCAACAGGAAGCCGCATTTACTCTGGATTTTTCTAACTCTTCCACTAAATTTGATGCTTCTTAGAAGGGTCAGTCTTAGCGGATCACTCCTCACTCACTTCTGTGAATCCTGAAGGAGAGCTGGCACTGGGCCTGCCCCATGGTAACTGCTCGGGGACAGGGAGGCAAATTGTCAGGCTCCATTACCACACAAAGTTTTAAGTATCTGAACTTGAAAAAGAAAACCGAAGAAATTAGCAAGGTCTTTAGAACTGGCTGACAAATAATCTAACAGGAAAAAATCTAAAGGGTGCAGGGGCCTAAGAGGTTTCATGTTCATGCATCAGGTAGAAGGGGAGGCTGGAAAGGGAGACCCCTGATAGAGAGGGCTACTTATAAGGAAGAAGGATATCGTTTGATCTCCATCTCCACTGAGAACTACATAAGAGGAAAGGGCTTAATTAAATCAGTGGTATTTGGGTTTTCAAAAATTGCAGAGCCAGACCTCATATTTTGATACATTATCAAGTATTTCTGTTATCCACCGTGGCTTTTACACTTATCCATGTGTGCACTGCATGTCAAACTGTCTACAACTGAGACAATTTTGTGTCCCGGATTAACAGCACTTGGCTGAGATATATACTACATTCTTACCCTGGACACTCCAAGGACAGTTTACTTTATTCCTTTAAGATTCTGTGCCCTCATCTGTGAGAAGGGAATACTTATATGTTCCTCACAGAATTGAGAAGGAAATGAGAAAGTTGAAAGGACTGAGCCCAGTGTCTGGCATATAACCAGCGTTTGATTAATGGCAGCTGCTAGTATTCTCATTATCATCAGTGCTATTATTCAATTACTTTTCTGGGGGAGTTAATGTATTTGAGGAGATTTGTGTTAACAACAAGCTGCACAATGTGGTCATTCCAAAAAGAAAGAGAAACAAAATAATTACAACATAAAAGGAAACATCTTTTCTAAAAAAGAGTTCTCCTCCACTGGAATAGTGCACTGCTGGATAAATGCGAAGAATGTGGACTCTCCAGTCAGACTGCCTGGGTTCATATCCGAGATCTAACTCTTGGTAGCTGTGAGACAAAACAAGTGACATAACCTTTCTGTACCTTAGTTTATTCATCTATAAGATAGAATAATTAGGGTACTTACCTCTTATTTTGTGAGGATCAAATGAGACAATATATAGTGCCTAACACACAGCAGCTGCTCAGTAAATTCTAGCTGTTATTTCCTTAGGTATCAGAAGAAGTTATTCAGCCACTTTTTTTATATAAAGTTTTAGACCATGCATTATTACAGTGTATGTTCAGAATGCCTTGGAGAGCTCCAATATTTGCCCTGAAAGTTAATCTAGGCATTGATGGCCATGATCTGTTTTACAGGTTTTGAAAACAGAATCCTGGCTACACAGTCAACTGTCATTAATATTTGTGTAAAAAAAAAAAAAAATACTGATGAAGACTATGTTTTTTATTTTATGCCAACATAGCAAAAGAGTAGTTCCTAAAATGCATACGCCCTCAAAGCCCCAATAAGACACACACAAACCTAAAGCAGAACATGGGCAAAGGAATGTACATCTGTTCCCAAGTATGGAAAACACACTTTTGTAAAAGGGTAATTAAAACCTGCCTATCAATACAGGCTAACAAAATTAACTTCTTGAAGAAATACATTCCCCATGGATTTATGCTACCTCTTGGCTCCAATATAGTTTATACCATTTAGTCTACAAAAATTGTCTAAAGAGATATTTAATATATTGCTTTGTAATGCAACATTTAATTTTATAGCATGGATAATGCATTCCTTTTTACAAATGTATCCATTTCCTGATAGCATCAATAAGCTGCTTGAGAGTCATTAAACACTATATGAGAAACCAGAAAAGCTACAGATTTTGTTACTGAAACAAAGATTAATTTTTAGCTCATAAAGCCACTACATGGGTTTCCTGCCCAGTCTCGGCATCCCATACACTAAAGTTGCAAAGGAAAGCTCAGTCAACTTGAATGACAGATTGTACACAAATTAAACCTTTCCATGGATTTTCAGCACCCATCAGATACTGATGAAAATGACAGCCATGCACTAAGGGCTCTGCAGGATCCAGCCCTGTTAATTCATCCGCCTCCTCCTTTTCCAATTCAATGTGCAAAGTTCTTCCTGCCTTTGAATGTGCACACAGACAGTCACACCATTCCCTGCTTGGCTGCCACCCTTCCAAACCGCCAGCCTATGTTAAGTTCCTATAATGTGACATCCACCGTATGGGATGATAAAAAAGGAGTGCAAAAGCAGTTCAAGGAGGAAATTAAACCACTTACCATGTGTATAATTAGAAATAATGGCAGTGGTTTATGATGGTATCACAAAAGGGTCATAAGAAAATGATTTCTCACGGCTAGATAAACTTCAAAGTAAAAGTGAAGCACTGTTAGTGAGTTGGGGAGGAAGGAAAAGAAAATAAAAGTAGAATTTGGGAGGAATGAAAGACAAACACAAGATTTTTGGATCCTCTCTTCAAAAACAGCTTTCTCCCTAGAAAATGCAGTAATCATGGAAATGGAACCATAAACCCTAGGAGAAGAGAAAATGACATGATTACTCCTTACAGAGACACGTTATGCTGCTCCCATCAAATTTCCATGCGTATATGCTCGTTGCACGCATGTCTTCAAACTAACAAGGAAATGCAGGGTCCTACAGGCCAGTCTTACAAGTTCTCAAGTCTCCCTGATGACCTACTAGGGGCCCTCTCAGAGGGCGAGTTTAAGGAAGTTTAATTTGCCCTCCTTTTCAGAAGCTTACTTTCCTTGGTATCTTAGCTCAGAAATTAGATTTTTCCAGTCTGGTTGTTTTCTTTTCACACAGGTGCTATATTCATCGACACTGTTATCTTTAATAACTCCCTGGCACGATACACTATAGCCTACTTTACATGCATAATCTCCTTTAAGCTTTATAACAACCTCAGGAGGTGTTTACTGGTTTATCCCTATTTTATGGATGGAGAAACTGACAAAGCCACGGCTCCAACCTACAGCTGAATGATACTACACAGCTCATACTATTTCCCACATGTGCCTAGCAATGCACAGCATTTAGTTTCACAAAAACGTTTTGTTTAGTTTGGCTCCAATCTATGACAAATAGCCCTAAATCTTCCAAGGGGGAAATAAGAATAGAGAACCATACTCACTCAACAATTTTTAAAAAATTAATTCTGAATACAGGGTTTCCTTGGTTCACCAAATAAAATTTGATTTTGGGTTCTTCACCATTTGAGTCTGCCAGGCGGCTGAACTGTAGTTCAATCTGCTTGTTTAAAGTAGAGGTTCAGCTGGACCACTCCTTTGAAAGAATATAAAAAGCTTTTGGCTTTCAGCTTAGAATTAAAGCTAGGGAGATGTGTCACTTTCCTTTACCATACCACAGATCACAGAACCAGTGTTTCTGTCCCAGGCCGGCTTTTGAGGCATGTGGTTAGATCTCTGCACCATTGCTATAGCTGGATGTTCAGAACAGAGAGCCTAGGAAAAAAACCACACCTGGCTGAATTCGTAACAATTATACCTTTATTATGAGCCATTGCTCTTTGGGGGAAGGTGTTTTCTTGAGTGTGTATCTATAAGTGTGTGTGTGTGTGTGTGTGTGTGTGTGTGTGTGTATGTGTTAAATACCTTTTTAAAAGGATGAAGGGATTGTCTATTTTCCCTGTTACCTTAATTTACTTTTATGAAAACACACACACATACGTATGCATATATGTCTGTATTGGGGGCTAGTTGCAAATAGGTTAAATGACTGGAATATTTTCATCCATGACAGATCAGGTATAATCCTATTAATGCTACATGGACACTAACATCTTTTAACTTTTAATTAGCCAAGGGGCTATTGATGTTGACAGCTGTGATAGCTACGTGGAGAAATGGTGTCCCTTGATGCAGGAACAGCAAGGCTCATTCCCCCAGAAAAATAATGCAGCAATAATACAGTTTGTGTCTAGTTTTAGAGCAAACATCCAAAGAAACACATATATAAATTGCATAACTAAATAGGAAATCATGGGAAAAGGTACGCTGTTAACTCAACACCCTAATTCTTTGTAAAACAAACCTATAGCTAAGAGGTTAACACATCTTAGCTAAAGTTATTTGTGTTAACAAATAATACATCTATAGCTAAAATATCTCATTCCCATTCAAGGCATGGGGATAAGACTAAAAGAACCCAGATACCTCTTATGCCTGCTGCCTGTGGCTCCTATTGCCCCTATTTTGCTCCTGTCACCTCAGGGTCATCAGGGCACAGGTAGGAGATATCACTACTAATGAAAAGCTTTCCCAGAGTCAGGTAGAAAGAAAATTTCCCTCTTTCACCTCAAGTGTAGTAACCTTGCACTCACAATTTCAGATAGTTTCCTATAATCTCCTTATCTCTGGATCTGGCATGAATCCAACTGCAGAGTACAACCTATGATTAAAGAGGAACGAGTGTCCTCATTTATTAAATAGAGTCAATGAAAATTGCATCTGGCAAAGGGTCATTGAAAGGAGAGACTCGAGACGGTTAATTTCAAGGGGAAGATTACACTCAGAATGTCCAACAAGAAAGAAGATAAAAACATCAACATGTAGCAATTAGTGCAGGGATCCTGGTGTATGTGGAGAAACAAATGTTTCCTGAACTTTTTTATCATTTTTATTAAACTTTGAAAAGAATCAGAAAGGAGGTGTGCGTGAACTCATGAGCAAGCCATGAACTACTTTATGCAGCTTATGCTTTGATTTTCAGCTCTACTTTCTAACATGATTTATCGGGTACACCTTTATTCCACCAGATGGTTCACTAAATTGATCCACTTGTATAGATGAAATCACCCATCAGGGCTGAAGATTGACCAACTGTTCCAATGAATTGATTAATTGTTTCAGTATATTGACAATTTGGCTTGACTGAAAGACTTAGCCTTTGCATATACAGAATTCTGCATGTGATATCCAAATGAAAAACGCTAGGCTCCTATAGATAAAAGGTCCAAAGGCATGAGCAGGTATTTCACAGAAGAGGACACAACTGTCTAATAAACATAATCACAACCTAATTAGTAATAATGAAAAAAAAAAGAAACATTAACAAGTACCAATTTTCGTTGCCCAAATTGGTGGACAGAATTACTGCAAAAATAATTCACATTCTTTGACCTAGCAATTCCATTGTGTGATCTCTTTGGAAAATAATCCTTAATATGGAAAAAAGGTACATGAAGATATTCATTGCAGTGTTAGTTATGATCATGAAAATTTAGAAACTGAAATGTCCAAAGGTGTGTAAATGGCTAAGAAGATGGCTGCAAATGCTCAAAATAGAATAATATGCAGTTGCAGTATTTTCTTAAAATGGTGCTTATGAAATGTTTACAATAAATGTAATACAAAAATAAAACCTATATTGTCTAGATCATGCAGTGTATAGTTTGGTAGACTTTGTTTACCATGTGGCTTTGTAGCATAAGTCTTTCGCCCTGTTATCCATCACATTCTTTTCATATCTTTCGGAAGCATCCTTTTGATAAACACATTGCTGCATTTCACTTGTTAGAATGGCAATTATGATTAATTTGAATGCATTTATGCTTGTCACCCATCAGGAATCAAATGATGCTCTAAGTACCCCTGGAATCTATGTGCTTCTCAAGTCTTTTACAGTATAATAATCCTTTAAATAGATTTTTACTGCTAAATTAAATTTAAAATTCAATTACCATAAATAAGAAATAACACATCTGCATCTGCACATTTTCTCCCTGAGCTCAGAGTATAACATCATTTCTTGTTTCTTGGATTGCTCTTGTCATTCCCCAGGAAAGACTGACCATATAATTGAGCATAAAGCTAAATGTTACTTCCAAATGCAATTAAGCCTCAGGGGTTGCCTCTTAGAACCAGCCATTGCACCCTTTGAATTTTGGTGTCCCAACAAGTCTTAGTGATCAAACTGGATTTCTATCAACTAACAAATAAAATCTGGACTTTTTTTGTGTGACACTGAAGACGGTCTCCACTGTACATTCTACTCCACTGTCTCTGTCTTCTTCCCTCATTGCTTCTCCACATATATGAAACTCCTTAAAAGACCAAGATACCTAATACCAAGATACCTAATGTCTTAGTGTCCCTTCTTGTACCATATTCTTCACCCTGAAATGCCTCTTCCAATCTCTCACCCTCCTATGCCTTAAAAAAAAAAAAGTATACCATATATTTATTGAGGGCCTCCTATGTGCTGGGAGTTTAGGAAGCACTTGGCATAAGTCTTTAAGCAAAACAGACAAAGTGCCCTCATTGGCGCTTGAGTCCTATCGAAGGGGAGAGAGACAATAAACAATAAAGAATAACTAAGTAGATGATATAGAATATTGGATGATAAGTGCTAAGTAAAAAAAAAGAAAGAAAGAAAGAAAGAAAAAGCAGAGCAGGATAAGGAAGATTAGGAATGCAAAAGAAACAATGTAAACTGTGATGAAAATGTCGGCTCTAAATTAGCGTAGCAATATGGGCTGCAATGTCTGTGCTTTAGACAAGAGAGTTAATTTTTCTTTCTTTCTTTTTTTTTTTTTTTTTTTTTTTTTTTTAAGCGAGAGAAATTGATTTGTCCACGATCACAGAGCTCATTAGTTCAGCCCTCGGGATGAGAAGAGCTCGAGTCTCCTGAAGGCCATTCAACTTCCCATTGCTATTTCTGCATTACCTAGAAGTTAAGAAAATAGGTTTGGTCATCAAAAAGACCAGGATTTAAGTCCTGGCTCTGTCTTGGGCAAGTTACTTAATTCTTTTACGTAAAACTTTCTTATCCAGAAAATGAAGGTAATTATAGTACTTACCTCAGAGACGCGTACAAAGGTAAAGGAAATGATACATAGAAGGCATTTAGACAGTGTCTGAAATATTGTAAGCACATGTTCAACAGTATTGTAGCTTGTTTGTTTGTTTTGAACTCTCCTTAGAATACCAAACACTTACACTATAACAATAAACAGCAGATCCTAGCTTAGACATTCACACTAAATGAGCATCTATTTATATGTAAGATTTTATATTGCTCAGAGAGCCGTCATACATATGATGAGTAGATTGGAATGCTTCATGCCAGTTCTTTTTTTGTATTGTTGTTGTTGTTGTTTTTATAGGAAGCTGACTCCCGGACAGTTTCAATATAAAACAAAACAAAACAAAAAAAACAAAAAACTCATCACTGCTTACTGATCTAAACCAGTCAAAGATCAAACAAAGCTGGAGGTCATGGTAGCAGATGAAATTTTCCTTCTTCAAACACTGAATTAACCTGGACATTAGTTCATCTTTGAGAAAAAATTGATTTTCACAAATCCTCTCTAATTTTCTGGAAGAATAAATGTTTCAATTTTTTTCATGATACAGAAAATCATAGCAACCAGGAGAAAGGTATATATTTTACAAGAAGAACATCTTTCTGAAATTTATCCAGCCCTCTAATAAGAGCATATCGGAATATATCTTAAGGTATGCATTCTATCCACCAACGTGTATCTGTATTTTAGGTACTCATATGGTAGCACAACATTTTCTTCTAGACTCTAAGTACCCTGAGGGGTGTAACCATGTTTTATCTAGTTCTTCTCCCACAGTTCCTAGCATAGTACTTCACTAATAATAGGAACCCAATAAATGGCTAATGAACACATTAATTGATACATATCTAATGCCTTAGTTTATCCTTAGTTGCTGAGTCCTGATATACCACAAAAGAGGGAATAGTTCCCATAGATTTCTTTATAAAGGCAGAAGCTATGATAACAATGTCATAGATATTGGTGGATCCCAACGGACCCACCTCCCATGTGGAATCTCTTTACACTTTCATTTTGAACTTCGCTATATGACTTGCTCTGAGGTAGTGGCATCACAAGCAGAGCTTGATAATCACTTGCATACTGGAGCATATCTTTCTGAAATACTCCCTCTTGGAGCCCATCCACTATGCATTAAAAAAAAGAAAAAGAAAGCCTATCTAGCTTAATGATGGCTGAGGTATCAGGAGAACACAGACACTCACGCCAACTGACACCAGCTGCCGGCCATGGGAGTGAGGTTACCTTGGATATTCCAGGCACTGATGAGCTCCCACCTGATTGCAGCCTCATGCTACAATCCCAGTCAACAACACATGGAGCAGAAGAACCACTCACTGAGCCCAGCCAACCTCCAACTCATGAGAAATAATAAATCATTGTTGTTTTAAGCCATAACACTTTGGGTTGGTCTGATGTGCGGTAATCCTCATAGATAACTGAAACATAAGTGAAAAGATCACGTGCTTAAGAGCCAAGACATTCATGGATCCTGAACTCCCTCTTCCATCGATCAATTTTGAGACCTTTTGGCCCATTGTAAAACCTACTAGTACCCTCATTTCCACATCTATAAAGTGGACAGACACTTACTCACAGAATCGCTGTGAGGATTAAATGAAATGTCACACCTAGCACATACCCTCCAGATAGTTAGGTGTCATTGTCAGCATCATTGAGGTAATATAAATCATATGGACTTAATGTTTTGGTAGTGTGATTGATGAAATCTCATTTGGTAGTCTGACCCGAGCTGCATATTATAACATCGTATCACTATTGGTCACTTTCTCCATCGCCTCCACCAAATTCACACGTGAAGAAAAGTGTTGAAAGAGTCAGTAGGAAAGCCTCTCTTTTGGACCAGCCTCTTCACTGCCCTCCTGGCCTCCTCCTCTCTTCCCTCGCTACAGTCCCTCATCCACACGGCATCCAGAGTAACTATCCAAAGCCCTAAACCATCTCCCATCACTCTCCAGCTTTAAACCTCCCTATGGTGTAGCACTGAAACATGAATAAATCCCAAAGCCCTTAGTGCTGCTTAGCAGGTCAGTGCGTTCCTTTGTCATTGCTCTTTCCCCTCTGCAATGTCCTCTCCAGCCAAACCGGTCCTCTTGCTTCTTCAAATACCCCAAGCTCACTCTGACTCGGGGCTTTGCCTCTGCTGTTCCTTCTACTTGGCCCAGACATCCACAGGTCTCCCTGGCAACAGCTGGAGATCATCTCAGATGCCACCTCAGAGAAGCCTTCCCTGATCACCTAAAGCAACCCATACCCTCAGTCCTTCTAGCGCCAGTTGCTCTCAGTCATAATACCTATGTTTATTGCGTGTTTTCTATTTTTTTCTATTTCCCTAGCCCTTAGAACTTGACATAACATTTGTTATTTGTGTGTTTTCATGCTCACTGTCTGTTTTCCATCTTGGAACATGAAAGTCGCATGAGATCAGGGTTTCTGTTTTGTTCATTACTTTCACCCCTTTGCCTAGGGCAGGGGTTCGCAAATTACGGCCTACAGCCTTGTTTTTGTATGGCACACAAGCAAAGAATGGCTTTTCCTTTTTTTAATGGTTGAAAACAGTCAAAAGAAAAACAATATTACATGACATGCGAAAATTATGTGAAATTTAAATTAGCATCCATAAATAAAGTCTTATTAGACACAGCCACATTCATTGTCTATGGCTCCCATGGCTTTCAAATGGCAGAACTGAATAGCTGCAACAGAAACCATATGGCTTGCAAGGCCTAAAATATTTACTATCTGACCCTTTACACACACACACACACACACACACACACACACATCCTACAACCCCCGTGAGACACACACACACACACACACACACACACACACACACACACACATTGCTGACCCTGGTCTAGAGCAGTGCCTCACTTATCACAGGTGATTCATCTATATGTGTCTATGGAACTTTTTAAGAGGAAAAAAATATATATATCCAACAGTGAAATTGCCCAGGACCCAGGCACAGGAAACATCTGACCAGAAATATGCTTCCCTATGAAAAGCCCGTCAAGTACAAGATTCTGACTAGGCCCTTGGATGTCTTCCAGGTTCTTTACTCTTCTCCGAATGCAATATGCTTCTATGAGGAGCAGAACGCAATGTCTGCATTCTCATCATGTGTTCTAATTGATCCACACAGAGAACAGCTAAATGAACAGGACTGGAGATGTTTGGAAAAATTAAACACAGATTTCTTAATAAAGCTGAAAATAGCCTACTAAAGCTGAAAATAGGCTCTTGGCATCCCAACGCATGTTTACTTCTGTTTAAATAGATGGCTTCCCATAGACTGTTATCAGCTCAGCGGGGATCCTGGGAGAGGAGCACTTTCCTCCTCCTGTGCATTTTAAGCTCTTTCCAGATGAAATTCAGCCAGAGACTGTAAAAAGCATCTGTCAGTCTGGATAAAAACAATAACCATGGTCACATAATGTGAATACCTTCAGCGGCCCCTTCCTGGAGGTCTCTAAACAGATACCAAAGTGCCTCAGAGGAGAAGATCCAGGCAGAGCTTGACAATCTATTTGTAGAAGGGTGGCTTCTTGATAAAAGAAGATAAAAGTATTATGTGGAAGAGTAATAGGGTAATTCTCATTAGAGATACTGTTTTGCAACTTATGTATCTAAACCTGGAATGTGGTGAATGTTTTGGCCACAGGGAAGTCTGGATGGCACAGGTGCTGTCACCACTACAGAGAAGCGGTGACTGGAGCTTTGACAGACCCCAGGCAGAAACTGGCCTATAGACAGCTTCTCTGGGCAATCCCGGGAGTAGATTATGCTACTGGCAGTTGAAGAGAAATGACTCAGGAGGGAGATAGATAAGATTTCAAATGAACCCCAAGGCCATTTCTAGAAGGAATAAGAGATCAAAATGGTCTCAGGGAAGGGGTTTGGTCAGCAAAAGGAAGGAAAAATGATCTCTTTCTAGAAGTCTATGTCACTATCATGAAGGCATTTGAGAAGAGATGAAGGAAACACGAAGTGTGCTGGAAAGAACAAAACGATGAAATGTGCTCAGAGAGAGGAACATGAGAAAGAATAGAAAAGCTTGAAAAAGGCAACAATTGGGCTGAGACGTAGATTAAGAAAAATTGTAACTCTTCCTAATCACAGATTTAGAGCCAACTACAATGAGGTGTCTAACCGGGTCAATTAATCAATGTAAAGAGTCCATCACTCAAAAACAAAAACAAAACAAAATAATCCCTTCATAGATAAATCAGATGTTCACCTTAAATCTTGAAAGTCTCATTTTATAGATAAACATAATCAGGGTAAGTTTTTGTAGGTAAAATGAGTTCAACAATTACATGCAAGATAAGAAATGATGGGGGGGAAAGCAAAAGCTTTGAATATCAGGTAATGGGTAGATGGCTTGTGATGGCAGCTCTTCCAGCTGTCAGTGTCTATGTACTCTCTCAGAATGCCTCCCGTTCCCTCTTCTCCTCTTCCCCTTTCACTCACTCACTCACTCACTCACTCACTCACTCACTCACTCACTCACACTCTCTTACTCTTAGAGGCACAAACTTCCTCTGGGGAGCTTTCTGTTTTCCCCCTTTCTATGCTCTCCTAGCACCCAACTTACACCTCTATTACAATACTTAATCACACTCCATTATAACTGCCCCATGATGGTTGATTTCCTCAACCCCATGGGATCCTGGAGAGAAAAGACATGCATTCTTAAAGTTGCAGCCTTAGTGGCTTGCACAGCTGTTGTGCCTGCTCAAAGCAAGTCCTCAGTGGAGGACAAACAACACTGTGGAATGATGTGTAAGTGAAAGAATGAACAGATGAAGTTACTATGTAAACAAGTATCTTGCTGCCGGAAAAAAGTAAAATTGGGATCATAATAACCTAATTCCATCACAACATGGATACCTTGTAAAGGATCAATCCCAGAGACGTTTCTTACCCTGGAGAAAACAAGTTTTTTTATAAATTAGACCTTCCAACATCTTTTTTCTGATGCTTGGCATAAAGTTGACTTTTGACACCACACACTTTCACAGAAATTACATCTTTTATCAATTTGAAAGATCAAAACTAGATGAAGTACCTTAGACGTGCTCTAGTCACAGCCTTAAATAGTTAAATATGATTTCATCTGAAATGTCTTTGCATTTCTTTCCACAGTACTACTTGCATATCCAGAAATCTTGACTTCTTCCTTTGCTATTATAGATTTCTGCACAGTAAGTTCAAAATCTCCTTTCTTTCCTTTTCCCAGAGGATGTTCCATTTAGGAGATAAAGTAAATGCCTAAATAGGAAGCAACCCCCAAAATAAGGAAAATGATTCCCTTTTTATTCATGGTAAGATCTGAAAAAAAGGAAAACAGAAAACTATTCTAGGCAGAGTTGAATGATTTTGAGGAATGTATTATTAAGTAGATAACTACCTGTGTATAATGTTTGATTTATGGGTTCATTTATTATGCACAGTTGTATTAAATACATTATTTAATAGGCTATATTAAATAATAGATTAATTTAGGAATATTACTTTTCCTTTACCATGATGTCACAGAATAATTTTGTTTAATCTGTTCCCACGAATCTTGATTTCAAGGCCTTCCCCAACTCAGAGCCATTTTTCAACTTCTCTAAAGTTTTCCAAACTTATCATCATCCTATCTGTCTAAGTTGCTGAGATAAAGCATTTTTTGAATTTTTGTTTGATGCTTTCATTGGAAATGTCAAGTGAAGTCACAAGAATCCAATTGCATGATATTAGAACTTCTTCTTTCCCCATTTGTCTAATAGGTAAATATTTGTGATCTCTACAATGTGACTAAAAACCTAAACTGCGTTATTAAGTGTTTTTTTTAAAGGCATATATATATATATATATATATATATAGACACTCATTACTTGAAATTGTGAAAATACCCTCCCAGGAATAATGACTAATTCTTTGTTGAGGGATTTTTTTTTTCTGCCTCTTTGTAACATTTATTTTCCAGGTAATTTCTATACAAACCCCAAACTGGCACAGCTAATGTCATTTTTTTTTCCTCCTCCAAATAGCTTCTTGTTGTTCAAAATAAATAAACTAAAAGACCACCTGGTAATACGAGAATATTTATAAGGATTTGAATAAGGCAATTCCTTCATTCTGAGGGATAGAAAAGGGAAAAGTACTCACCATATATTTGGACATAGATGATATTTTCTCTCTTTTGTAGCCACATTCATTCATTTACATCTATTTTGCATGAACTAAATTTGGCATTAACGGCAGCAATCCAGATGCTTAAGCTCACTAGAGCTCAGCCTAGAATCTTCCTTAGTAGACACTGTTTTTATTCAGGCTGTGTTAGTTTTTAAGCATTTGCAAAATTGGTAGCAAGACATTCCTTTTTTTTTCTTAAATTGCTTTTGTGAAGTAGTGACTTTTTTCCATTTGAAATATATCTCCTTTCTCTTTTCCTTTTGTTTCTTGAAGCAATCACAAATGCAATATATGTAGCTTCCTACATCAGAGAAAGTAAACTCATTTTTGATCTGAAGAACATTTTACCACACTGAGTTCCCATTTTGTGCAAGTTGTCAGGGAAACTCCAAGGACCAAGTCTCCCTTCAAAAAATGTCTAGCTCTGTAATCAGCTTCCAGCAGATATTTTGCATATTCCCAACTGTACGTTTGGTAATACTATCATGTTTTATTTCAACCTCTGTAATGACCCAGAACTAGATCAATTTCTTTAAAATTTTCCTCCTACTTTCAAAATTCAGCATTGCTGTTTTCTTTCCAGTTCATATCATTTAGTTATTCTCTTGCTTCAACAGCACATCATTTCCCTTGTAAATTTTGTCTCTTTTTGTCTGCCATTACTACAAAGAAGTCGTTTGATTACTTCATTTACCATTTTTTGAAATGTCATCTCTCTTCAATAGTCAAGGCTTAGTTCCAGCGCTAAATAGTTTCATTTATCGGGATATTCTGGCTTTCTCATCCTGGGCTGTATAGGTCACCTAAAATTTTGAGAAGCAGCTATAGTCTTAGTGATGAGACGCCAATGCCACTGGCTTGATTATAATCCTGACTCCACAATTTACAATTTGACTGACCTTGAGCATGTTAGTCAACTTTTCTGTTCTTCAGTTTTTTTGGTCAATATAATTGGCTTATGTGAGGACTAAATGAGGTAATGCATGTAAACCTTTTAGAACAGTACCTAATACACTGTAAGTATTTTAAAAAGGTTAGCAATTACTTTTCCTATAGGTTACACCAGGAGATAGCCGTATAGTGAAAAGAGAGCTTTATCTGGAATCAGAAGACTTGGACCCTTACCCTGGCTCTGTAATGTACTAGCTGTGGAATTAGGCGAAGTATTTTACTGTCCTGGAATAATATAGAAAATAAGTGAGCTCTCTAAAAGGTTCTTGAATTTTTGTGTGTCTATGGGATTATTTTCATGAGGAGACACTGATCTGTGGCTGAGACCTAGTCCACTTACGCATAAAAGTATGAGAAATTCACAATGCACAAATCCTCCTGACCATTTAAACACTTGGGCTCTAGAGCCACACTGCTAAAATTGGAAACCAGGCTTCATCTCCTGTTACTTGCGTGACCTCAGGCAAATTTCTTAACCACGCTGTGCCTCAGTTTTCTCATTCTAAAAATGAGGATTACAGTAATAATCATCTACTAGAGTTGATATGAGAGTTAAATAAATAAATGCAAAGCATGTAGAACAAAGAATGGCACATAAGTAATTATAATTTATAACTATAATCATTATTACCTTCAATCCAACTTGGTGTGTGTTTAATTAGCACCTACTATATGCAAGGCATTATGCTGAGTAATACAAGATCCAGAACATTGGCTAAAATATGTGTCCTACCCTCAAGGAGCATATCATTTATTAAGGCTCAAATCAAGTAGATGAACAATTAATACAAGACAACATGTGAAATGAAGGAGTCCAAAAGTCCAATAAAAGGTTTATACGGGTTCAGAGAGAACAAAGGGAGTGCATCTGCATGGGGGTAATCAGAGACCTTTCAGAAAGGATAAACTATTGGAACAGGCCTTGAATAATAGGAAGATTTGTAATAGGCAGAGACTAAGTTGGGAATGTCCTTAACGAGAAGAATTTCATCACATGGGAGGAGACCAATAGGTTATATTTAAGTAAATGAAGGTGTCTACTTTGGCATGTCAGTAACTAGCATGTCCAGGAAAAGCAGGACCTCTCAGAGTGGAGAGACAGTCTGGGCTAAAATGTGAAGGGCCTTGAAGACACCCCAAATTGAGGGAACTCAGGGGGATTCAACAGAGTACTGGGAACCTAATCATTGCTTTAAGGAGCTTTACATGATGAGAATGTTGAAAATCAAAGGCAGGAAAAGAACATGATGGTGAAGAATCTAGTGGTTCCATTTGCATTCCTTAACTTGTGGTTTCAGGGGCTTATAGTAAAAAAAAAAAAATGTGAAAAAAAATCGTGTAAGAAAATGAAATCAATAAATTAAAATCAAGTAATACAATAGAATGAAGAGAAAATTTCCTAGAGGACAAAAATGTTCAAGGCTTTTTTCTGCGTTTCCTAGTAGCCAAGGCAATGTGGGAAATTCTCAATGGATTATATACCTCAGTACAAAAAGGACATAAACTGATGGTGAAAAACATGTGTTCCTGGTCCTCAGTTTTGAGATGAGTCTTCCCTGTTGACTTTTTAAACAAATTCAGTGTCTTCCCAAAATGCAGAGATGTCCCCTAACAAGATTTTGCGTACCAGACCTTGATGAGAACTGAAGACAGAATGTTAAAGCACCCTTCTATAAAAGCAAATCTATGAAGGTGATGGTACAGAGAGATATTTACAGATTAATACTATACAGTTGTCCAACTTTGTATTGTTCTTTATTGATATCAGAATTGGAGATTAGACACTCTTTTTAATAGTCCTTGAGAAAGTATACTGATGACAAGAAGTATCACCTGGTCACCCTATAGACTCATGACAAATAGTCACTTGTTTTAAGCCACTAAGTTTTGAAGTGGTTTCTTATGCAGCCATAGACACTAAAGAAATCTTATTTAATTTTTACAACAATCCTATAAAGATAAATATGTACCTTTATTTTACAGATGAGAAAATGAGAACAGAGTGGTTAAGCAACTTATCCAATGTCACACAGCTCCTATGAAGAAGAGTTGGATAAATGTGAGCTATGCAACCTGAGTGACTGAGTGTTTTGTAAGCCCATTAATGAAAATAGAGCCTTAATGAGGAGAAGTTAATTTAGAGATAAATCGAACTATTTGTAGTTGCTATTCTTTATAACATTAGGACTTTTTAAAAAAGCAGAGTAGATTGATAAAGACTAAAATAAAACTGTCCAATAAATATAGTGTGGAAATCTCAAGCAACAGAGGCAGCCTGCCAACCACCTGTTTTACAGCTTTGAGGGCTTTAGTGTTCTTTAGAGAGAAGCAAGCTTGTAAAGGAAGGTTCATAGACTAAAGCCAGATGGGAATATTCCACAGTAGATTAGTTCTTCCAGTCCTCCACTTCCATCTATGAATTCAGGCCATTATTTCTTCTTTCCTTTTCACCTTCCATCCTATCTTCCTTCCATAAATATTTAGAGTGAGCATCAATTAACAGCTTGTCCCTGTCCTAGGTTCTGATGCTATAGTGATGACTCAGTAACCCCAAGGAATGCATTGTATGGGAAGGTTAATGGGAAGGGAAGCATGTGATGACAAGCAGAGAGATGAAACACTAGGTAGGATAGAGAGAGAGCTCTGGGGGAAACTGAGAGAGTCACTCCCCTCAATCTCAGCAGGGAATGGGGAGAGAGGTAGGCAAGGCAGGCTTCCCAAAGGTGCGGATGATTAAGTTTAGTCCTCTACGATGAGAAGGAGGTCATCTCTTGAAGGGAAGAGGAGCCCAGATCATGTGCAAAGGCTTGAAATAGAAACTTTATGTAGCTCTTTAACAATGAACTCGGCACTCTAATTGGAGTATCACACTGTGTTGTCATGGGGGCGGGGAGAAGGGAACATGGCGAACCTAGAGGAGGAAGCAGCACTCAGAACGTGGGAGGTCCTTCATGCTATGCTCAGTTGACTTTCTCTTAAGGCCAAAGGAAAGCCATAGAATAAGAAGTTTTAAGTAGAGATGTGACACAATCCTATTTTCCTTTCAGAAAAATTATGCTGAGTACATTGTAGAAAATAGATTTAAGGACTATTAAGCAGGACACAAGTTAGAAGTAACAGCCATTAGGAAGTTACCAATGATGAAACATGCTAATGAGAAAGGAGGTGCCAGTGAGAAAGAAGACAGGTGACTGGATTCAAGAAATAAAAAGGAGAAAGGGGATTTGATGGATAAGCAGATATAATTTTCACCCCTAGTTGAAAGTCAATTACAAATCCATATAATAATAAATTAAACAACTTATCCAGTAGGTTCCAATGACAGCAAGGAATTAATATAATTCACCCAGTTCTCCTCAGAATTAGATCTTAGAATGGCACATAATGGATAATAATGAATATAATAATTCTAGAAATACAAGCAGTTACCATGTGACAGGCACAGTGCTCTCAGCTTTATGTATATTTTCTCACTCAATTTTCCCAACGACCATATGAGGTAGTCAGTTATTATTTCACTTTATGTATAACAATTGTCACCCCAATAAATTTAAAAAATAAATTATAAAAAAAAAAGAAATGTGAGGCAGTATCCCCTATATTATTAATTTTTGGTTGATTCAATTAACATATATTATTTATTTTATATCTATCAGTGACTATGTTAGGATCTATACTGGACAAAGGGGAAAAAAATACATGGTATTGGCCCCAGAGACGCTCATGGCTAAGTGGGAAAATCTAACACTGTTGATACGTGGAAAATTCCACTATGGTGTACTAGGTGCCATGACAGCAGTCTGGTCCAAGACCTGTAGAAATATTCTGGAGATGACCATCTTTAACAGAAAGGGAAACTTCAACTCAAATGCACATAGCAGAACAAACTCCCACTGTCTCAAATAGAAGTCAATACCTGGCTACTGTCTGCAGTTGGGCTGGTTGTGCCATGAATAAGTCCTCTAGCCATGAGAGAAAGGGGTACAGAATGGATAGTATGGATTAAGGTGGCATGGGTTCGTGTGGTATTGGAGGTGGGGGAACTTCAAGCCAAAATCCACCCCTTGCTCCACTGATCAAACCATGCCTCTGGTGCAGGCCTAGCTCTTCCCAGAGGAAGGCAGCATATGGGCCAATGGCAGCCATGGCCCATGACATTTCTACTGTCCGATAAACAGAACACCATCATTATTTCACAATTGACTGATCCCAACTTGCCTATTCTTCAAGAAAGGCTAGATAGCGTGAAAGACTCTACAGAGTCACTTTCTCTTCAAACTAAATCCCCTCAAATTTGGAAAACCCTTTTGGTTTTCCAAACATTGGCCCTGACGTTATACTTAACAAAGATAGGTGAGATCAAGGTAATACGAGAAGTCAGAGCCTTTTGGAAACTGTAAGAAACTCAGGTCTCAATGTCTTTAACGTGTGATCCATGAGCCATGGCAGGATCCAAAGGTTATAGCTGCAACACGGAGGTTTCCCAAGTATTATTAAGGATTCACTGTGTTTCTTAATCTCTCTTCTCTCTGCAGGGTATTTGTGCCAATAAAACTACTACAAATACTATAAAAGTATTTATAATCATTTTAATTTCCTACTTGAGTAATAACAATTTCTAAGCACTAATAAAATTATCATTTTTGTTTGTTTCTCAACTATGACCTTAAAATACTGTACACAAAGTATATTATAGTAAAATGACAGTAAACATTTAAATTAACTCAGTGCTTTTTCTTTTCTTATGCATACTTTCCTTGAAAGAGAAGCAAAGAAACTAAATCACGAAAAACTGAAATAGTGAGCACGGAGTTTAGAGTACATAGTTCTACTTGTAGAGCAAAGATGGGCCCAAGACCTATTAACTAGGGATTTGACCTGTAGACTCTCAAATCCAACTGGAAGGAATTCAAGAATCCACTTTTCAGGAGAGCTGCAGTGCCCAGGGAGGTCCATGTGTGAAAAATTATAACAGAGAAAATACCTTCTTAACATAAACAAGACCATGGGGGAAAAATGAGGCATCTAGGAGGGAGTGGATACATTCTGTACTAGTTCAGCTTTATTCATTACTGAGCTTATAATGTATATTTTGTAGGCAAATTTTATTGCAATAATTAACTCATTAACAACCTCCAGAGAGAAGCCAGACCTCTCTGTAGGCTGGCTTGCTGAATTCTAATGATACCGATAAACAGAAAATCCATTTGCCAGATTTTGGGAACGCTCCAGGACTTTCCAAACAGCTCTGATTTATTTAGTGTATCACATCATAGAGAAGCATGAATTGTGGATTAAAATAGAGAAGAATTTCTCAATAAACATATGAGTACAATACAATAGGTTTGGCTAATTTAAACAAGCAATATTGATGGTAATTAATGCATTTTAGTTCAATAGAAAAATAATCAGACTTGATTAACTCCCCCTCCCACCTCTTCTGAGTTGGAGCAGAAGCTAGTTTATTCTGAAGTCCACACTAGCCAAGCTGGCTGGGGTTTCTGAGTGGGTAGACTAAGGCAAAGAGTGGGTCAGAAAGGACTTTGGGGGATAGCTAGGCTCCAAAGTACTGACCTTTTAATTGGTAGCACTGATGTGGCTTATGATATCATTAATGGCATCCACTGTGGTACCCTGGCCTCCAACGTCTGGAGTATGAACATCTCTGTTCTCCAAAGATGTCAAGACTGCAGTATGAATGGTGATGGCATAGCAGTGGAGCTTGAGGTAATCCAGCATGATACAACTCGCCAGCAGCGTGGCAGTCGGTTGACCATATTCTTATTGGCTATATCCCTGCCTGATGGCTTTGCAGCTGTTTCAAACATTGCATATGTGGGGCCATAGCAGGCACAAGGCACAATGCCTGGTCTTGCAACCAACACTGTGCAGACACTGTTGACAATGTTGCCATAAAGATTGGGCATCACCATGACGTCAAACTGTTGGGGTTGGGATACCAGCTGCATGGTGGCGTTATCCACAACCATGTCTTCCAAGGTGATCTGAGGATAGCGGGACGCCACCTCCCGACAGCACTGCAGGAAGAGACCATCTCCCAGTTTCATGATGCTGGCTCTGTGCACAGCCGTCACTTTCCTGCACCCCATCCGCTGGGCCAGCTGGAAGGCATGTTCAGCAACACACAAAGATCTGTCCTCAGTAATGATCTTCAGGCTCTCCATCACTCCTGTCACACTCTCGTATTCCAGGTTGCTGTATTCACCCTCTGTGTTTTCCCGGATAGCCAGGGTACTGTGCCGGGTCCTCACACCTGGCAGACTCTTAAAGTGGATAACATTAGCGTAGAGATCCAGCGTGGTGTGAAACAGGCTGTTGAGGGATCTGTGGGATGGTGGCAGGTTGTGGTTCATTTCAATGTGGCCATTCATGGCCACACGGTTTCGACGAATGGACATGATGGCACTGTGAAAGTCCTCCTTGCCAGCAGCGGAGCTAGTTTGCACCACCTCAAAGCCCACAGGCACACAGGCGCATCTGAACACAGTCTAGACCTGCAGCATAAGCTCAGGCCCAATGCCATCCCCGGGAATCATAGACACTGTGTGCCGTCCGCCATACTTGGCTGATGGAGGGACACTGTACTTGAGCGAGAAACTCCTCAGTGAGATCTCATGGCCAGGTAAAATCTCCCAAAAATGGCTGAAAATAGTAGATCAGAACATGGCCTTCACAAAGCATCTGGCAGTTTCCGTGCCATGATCATTAAGGGGAGATTAATTTCTGTAAAAACATACATTTACTCTTGCTCTTGCTTTGAACTGGCTTCTTTGGTAGAACTCTAAATTCATAATTCTTGCCTAAGTCACAATTGTCTCTCCTTCCTGGTGTTCTATTTCGGACATTCTGCTGCAGTGTGATAGAGTGACAGCTAGTCAAGAGGAGAGGTGACGTGTTATATAATAGAAAATACATTTTAGAATCGGATAATAGCTTATTAGGCACATTCAATGCGCTACGCTTTGTACGATACACTTTTTAAAAACAACATTTTACATTTTAGAGTGGTTTTAGGTTCAGAGCAAAATTGAATGGCATGTACGAGATTTGCCACATATCGCCTGCCCCGACAACAGCACAGCCTCCTCCAATTCTCAAAATCCTGCACAGGAGCGGCACGTTTGTTACAAGTGATGAACCTACATTTACACACCATTATCATCAGAAGTTCATAGTTTACATTGGGGTTTCCTCTTGGTATTGTACATTCTGAGTTTCGACAAATTCTAATGACATGTATCCATCATTTTAGTATACAGAGTAGTTTCATAGCACTGAAAACCCTCTTTGCTTTCTATGCATCCCTCACTGTCCCCTAACTCCTGGGAATCACTGATCATTTTAGTGTCTCCATAGTTTTACATTTCCCAGAATGTCATCTAATTTGAATCACATACCACTGCAGCCTTTTCAGATAGGCTTCTTTGACTTGGTACCATGTAGTTAAGTTTCCTCCATGTCTTTTCATGGCTTGATAGCTCATTTCTTTTTATCACTGAATAATATTCCATTGTCTGGATGTGCCACAGTTTATCCCTTCACCTACTGAAGGACATCTTGGTTGTTTCCAAGTTGGGGCTGCTATAAACATCTATGTGCAGGGTTTGTGTGGACATAAGTTTTCAACTAATTGGGTAAATAACAAGGAACACAACTGCTGGATCCTATGGTAAAGTATATTTAGTTCTGTTAGAAATTGCTAATCTATCTATACCATAAAAGTGTCTGTGTCATTTTACATTCCCACCATAATCAATGAGAATTCCTGTTGTTTCATATCCTTGGCAGTATTCGGCATTGTTAGTGTTCTGGATTTTGTCTATTCTAATCGGCATGTAGTGGTAGCTCACTGTTATGTTATTTGCCTCTCCCTAATGACATATGATGTGGAGCATCTTTTCATATGCTTACTTACCATCTGTATATGTCCTCTGATGCAGTGTCTGTTAAGGTATTTGACCCATCTTTTAATTTAGTTGTTTTCTTGTTCTTGAATTTTAAGTGTTCTTTGTATATTTTGGATAACTCCTTTACCAGATGTGCTTTTACAGATAATTTTGCCCAATCTGTGGCTTGCCTTCTCATTCTCTTGAAGAAGTGCAGAAAAGTCTAGCTTATTACTTATTTGTTTCATGGATCCTGCCTTTGGTGTTGTATCTAAAAAGTCATTGCCATAACCAAAGTCATCTAGATTTTTCTCCCATGCTTTCTTCTAGGAGTTTTATAATGTTGCATCTTACACATAAAGTCTGTGATCCATTTTGCCTCAATTTTTGTGGGACGTTTAAGGTCTGCGTCTAGGTCTGGTTTTTTTTTGGGTTTTTTTTGGTTTTTTTTTCATATGGATATCCAATTATTCCATCACCATTTGTTGAAAAGTCTGTTGTGTTGCTTTTGTTCCTTTGCCAAAGATCAGTTTACAATTTATGTGGGTCTGTTTCTGGGCTCTCTGTTCTCTTACATTGATTTACTCATCTGTTCTTCTGCTAATACCATGCTGTCTTGATTAATGTAGCTGTATAGTGAGTCTTGAAGTTGAGTACTGTCAATCTTCCAGCTTCGCTCTTCTTCAAATTGCGTTGGCTATCCTTATTCTGGGTTTTTTGCCTCGCCATATAAACTCTGGATTCAGTTCATCGATATACACAGAATAACTTGCTGGGATTCTGATTAAGTTTTTATTCAATCTATAGATCAAGTTGGGAAGAACTAATATCTTGACAATATTAAGTCTTCCTGTCCATGAAGACAGAAGGTCTCTCAATTTATTTACTTCTTCCTGGATTTCATTCATCAGAGTTTTGTAATTTTTTCCTCATATAGATTTTATAAATATTTTGTTTGATTTATACCTAAGTATCTCATTATGAGGGGTGCTAATATAAATTATATTGTGATTTAATTTCAAATTCTACTATCCATTGCTGGCATATAGAAAAGCAATGGACTTTTGCATATTAACCTTGCATCCTGAAATCTTGCTGTAATCATTCATTAGTTCCTGGAGTTTTTGGTTTTTTGTTTGTTTGTTTTAAAATGATTCTTTCAGATTTTCTACATAGACCATCTTGTTATCTGCAAACAAAAACAGTTTTATTTCTTCCTTCTCAATCTATATACCTTTTAGTTTCCTTCTCTTGTCTTATTGCATTAACCCAAAATTCCAGTATGATATTGAAAAGAAGTGTTAAGAGGTGACATCCTTGACTTCATCCTGATCTTAGTGGGAAAGCTTTGTGTTTCCATCATGAAGTACAATGTTAGCTGTAGGTTATTTGTAGGTTTTCGTTTTGTGTTTTTTTTTCAAGTTGATGAAGTTCCCCTCTATTTCTAGTTTACTGAGAGCTTCTATTATGAATGGGCGTTGGATTCTGTCAAGTGAAGTGGTTTTCTGCATTTATGGATATAATCATGCAATTTTCCATTTTTAACCTGTTAAAGTGATAGATTACATGAATTGATTTTCAAATGTTGAACCAGACTGGCATACCTGGGATAAATCTCACTTGACTGTGATGTATAATTCTCTATAAACATTATTGAATTCAATTTGACAATATTTCGTTAAGGATTTTTGCATCTATGCTCATGAGAAATTTTAGCCTGTAGTTTTCTTTACTTATAATTTATTTGTCTGGTTTTGTTAATAGGGTAATAAATGCTGGTCTCATAAAACGAATTACAAAGTATTCCCTGTGGTTCTATTCTCCGAAATATATTACAGAGAATTGGTATAATTTTTTCCTTAAATGTTTTGTAGAGTTCATCAGTGAACCCATCTGTGCCGGATGATTTCTGTTTTGAAAGACTATTAGTTATTGATTTAATTTTTAAAATATATACAGGCATACCACAGAGATATTAAGGCTTTGGTTATAGACTATTGCAATAAAGTAAGTTGTAATCATTTTGCTGTTCTTGTCTTCAATTTGTAAAAAAACACATCTGTGAAGCACAATAAAGTGAAACACAACAAAACGATGCCTGTATAAGGCTATTTAGACTGTTTCTTCTTATATGAGTTTTGGCAAATTGTGTTTTTCAAGGAATTGGTCCATTTCACCTAGGTTATCAAATTCAAAATTGTGGGCATAATATTGTTCATAGTATTCTTTTATTATCCTTTTAATGTCCATAGGATCTATAGTGATGCCCCCTCTTTCATTTCTGATATTAATAATTTGTGTTATTTCTTTTTTTTTTTTTTTTTTTTTTAGTTAGCCTGACTCAGGCTTATATAGAAAAAAAGAAGAAGAAGAAGAAGCTTTTGGTTTTGTTGATTTTCTCTATTGATTTTATGTTTTAAATTTTATTAATTTCTTCCCATATTTTTAACATTATTTTCTTCTGTTAACTTTGGATTTAATTAATTCTTCTTTTTCTATTTTCCTAAGGTGGAAGCTTAGCTTATTGATTTTAGATCTTTGTTCCTTTCCACTGCTTTCACAGCTTTCCACAATTTTTGATAAGTTGTATTTTCATTTTCATTTCGTTCAAAATATTTATTAATTTCTCTTGAGATTTCTTCTTTGACCCATGTATTATTTAGAAGTGTGTTGCTTAATTTCCACATTTATTTGGGGACTTTCCAGCTTTCTTTCTGTCATTGGTTTCTAGTTTAATTCCATTGTGGTCAGAAAGCAGACGTTTTATGATTTCAATTATTTTGAATCTGGTAAGGGATACTTTATGGCCCAGAATGTGGTCTGTATTGGTGAATGTTCCATGTGTGTTTGAGAAGAATGTGTATTCTGCTATGGTTGGGTGAAGTAATCTATAGATGTGAAATATATCCAGTTGATTGATGGTATTGTTGAATCCAAATATGCCCTTAGTGAATGAGTTTCTGCCTGCCGGAGTTTGTTCCTTTGTATTGTTGTTAAATTTCTAAGAAACTGTTAAACACTTTTCCAAACTGGTTGTACCATTTTATACCCCTACCAGCAATGTACGAGAATTAGAGCTTCTTCACATCCTCACCAACCCTTGGCACTGTATTTTTATTTTCAGCCATTTGAATGGGCTGTGGTAGTATCTCACTGTGTTTTGAATTTGCATTTCCCTTTTCACTATGATGTGGAGTGTTTTTTAATATATTCTCCCAGCTCAGAGCTAAGAGCATTGATAACTCATATTTCTAGAAATCAACCAGTCAACACTGGAAAACTGGCAACTTCTCTGCTTCCCAAAGCCATCCCAGCTATGCCGTTTAATTGAAAATTAAGTATATCATCAGCCACAATCCTACTCTAACTTTCAGGCACCAATACCTCCGATGCAGGTTATTGGTTGTTGGGGGAGGTAGGTGACTTATTTATAAAGACTTTCAAAGACTGTTAAAATCCAAGAAGCTGAAGTAGCAGACTTAATAATGGCTACCATTGTAGAATACTCACCCCAACTAAGGTGCTGTGCTGGATATTTTACACACATCATCGTAACCCACCAAGTAGGCACTACAGTCCCCATTTTAAAAATGAAGAAATTGGCTATCACAGATCCTACAAATTCATATTATTGTGAATGAACAGAGAATGGCAACAGGTGAGGTAAGCATCTTTAGGGGTACTAGGGGCCTAGGCCAGGTCTTTTCTAACTTGATCAACCTAGGATTTCATTGACATGCAGATTCTCATTCAGTAGTTCTGTTGAGGGTGGGGTGCAGATTCTGTGTGTCTAAGGAGCTCCCTAGTAATACAGGTTCCACTGGTCCCCTTACCACACTTTCAATATCAAGGGCCAGTCTTCACCTCCACACAAAGTCCAATCAGGTCAGAGCCAGCACTTGGTGTGCTTGGAGGCCTGCTGGGAGCAAAGAAAGGAAGCAGTGCTGCTCCCTCCTCCTAAAAACTGATAAAAATGACTATCGAGTAGGAGCCAGCTGGGTACCCGCTTGTCACTTAATATGTCAAATAAGATAGATAATAGTTGTCTGCCACCAGTGCCAGAGGATAGAGCAGATGATAATGCCAGGATAGAACACTGGGAGAAAAATGACCCAGACCTAGCTACACAATTTTGTTTCTACCAATGGGCCACCCTTACGTAAGCATGTACTCCAGTCCGCTTCCTACCACTGGAAAGGAGATCCATCTTTCAAAAGTATGAGTGAAGAAGAAAGAAAGCCCTGAGATGGGGATCATAAACTGGACGCTGTTTAAGACTTTAATAGCCAGATTGCCCTACAAACATCCCTGGACAATGGAAAGACCTTAACCTCAACAGAACATGGAAAGATACGTGCTATGCAGTTATAAGAATAACAAGAGTGCCATAGTTTCACATATTTGAGGAATAAGCATTCAACCAAGTCTATTGTAAGTGTGTGTGATGTTGAGACAGTGAAAAGGGCTTACGTAAGGGAAAGATATAATCCAACATGCATTTAAAAAAATGATCCTTTGAGAGGATAATCTGGAGGATACACAGGAAGGTGACTAGCCTGGTGGAAAGTAGGCAAATGATAGGCTACCACTGTGCTTCTCAAAACGTGATTCCCAGAACAGCCGCATCAGGACCACTAGGAACTGGTTAAAAATGCAACTTCTTGGAACTCTCCCTAGAATTATTGAATCTGAAAGTCTGGAGTTGGGGGCCGACAAACTGCGTTTTAGTGATTCTGACGCATTCTGACATTTGAGAACCACTGGGCTATGAAGCGGTCCCAGTGGAAAATGATGAGCGGTTGTGCTAAAATGAAGGCCGTGAGGAAGACGAGAAATATTTTCAGAGATATTTACGGATAAACAAGACTGGGCTATTCACCTGGGAGACTTTGCATAGTATTCTTATTTTTAACACATTGGGTGAATGATGGTGCCATTGATAAAAATGTACAACACTGAAGAACAATTTGGGTGGGGAATGGGATAGAAAATTAGTTCAGTTTCAAATACAATGTGTTTTAAGGAGCCTATTAGAACATCCACATGAAGATGCCCAGTGGATGACTTACTAAATGAGTCTGCACCTCCAGAGGAAGGATTGTGGGTGATGATAGAGATTAAGAAGACATCCAGATATGGGAGTTAACCACACAGGGGTACATAAAATAGCCTCGGGCAGAGGTTTTCAACTTTTCTTCTGCTATGACAGATGATGAATGGCATTCATACAAGACATACTCCCAAGAGTATACTCAGATTGTAACAAAGACAAAACACACACAAATATGAACAAAAGTGGTGAATTAAATAGAGCCAAGAGTTCCCAAACTGTTTGTTTTTATAGGTCTTATTTACAAAAGCAGTTTACTGGCAAATGATTAGCAAAATCATTTATTTAATGACCCAGAAACATCATTTTTTGAGGAAAAAATACGGGGTATGCCAAAAAAAATGTATACATATGACTAGTATTCATCTTTTGTTATTGGTATATATTTATATTGAGTATTACAATTTTAATACAGTGTTTTTCTTTCTTAAAATGTCTATACATTTTGGGAGGCACCCTCTGTATGTATGGTTAATCTAATATAAAAACTATATAAAGCTATATTCTAAAGATTAAATTCAGATCTTTGCAGGTAATATAAAAAATTAAGCACGAACTAATAAAGATAAAGAAAAATAACTCATATTGTATGGTTAAAAAGTATTGCATATCATAGCTATATTTAGTCATAATGGTAACATAAATAGTATTATTACCCATGTCATTTGGATGACCACATTGCCTTTGATTTGGAAATTGTAACTAGAGTCTCATTCTCATTTCTAGGCTATAAAAATGCACGCACATGCCTTCTTCTTCTCTCTTCCTTATTAAAAACGTATCTGTGGGTAAAATCAAAGAAATAAACACAAGTATAAATCCACAATTTACAAATTATAATATTTAAAATTGCTGTAACTATCAATGACACATCAATAACCATAGTCCATGGATATATTCAGCAAATATAAAATAGGCTGTGAATTCTGCGCAATTCACTACCAGCTAACTCTGATTCCACTTTTCCTCAAAGAAGCAAGGACACACTATTAAAATGCAAATGAGTGACTGTGCCATTCTTGTCATGGTAACTTTGAGATGAGTGTAATTATTTTAAAAACTAAATCATTCATAAGTGCTTAGAGCTTAATGTTTATGAATAAGTGAGTGGCTTTGACCTGTCATGACAGATCATAACAGAGCAATGTGTCATGACTCTAAGGTCAAGAAGTACTAGGCTAGGAAGATGCTTGTGGAGAAAGCACAGAAACATGATGCTGCATCTGGGGATCAGCATCATGTGAACTCTGTGAGGAGGAGGGTTAGAAAAGCGATCTGTGCAGTCGGAGGAGAATAAAGAGACAATGTCCTAGAAGCCAAGAGAAGTGAAACACTCAGGAAATAAGTGGTTAGCAGTGTCAATAGCTTGTTAGAGGTTAAATGAAATTAGAAGTGGCAATGATGGGGTCACTGTCAATCTCCAAGGGGCTGTGGACATTTGTGACTGAGAGCCTGGGCACCAGAGCCAACTGTGTGCCATGTATGACCTCTGCAACCTTTGCAAGTTTCATGGTGTCTTTTAGAACTAATATTCAAGTGGGAGCATACAGCAGAAAATGATAGATAGATAGATAGATAGATAGATAGATAGATAGATAGATAGATAAACAGATAAGCAAGCAACTCATAACCTTTTAATATCAGAAAGAAGAAACAGTACGAAACAATGTAAAACCTGCTGTTTTCAAGGAGCTTACCTTCTAGGTAGCATTAAACTAAATGTATCTGGGTAGAAAGTGAATGGGCAGTGGATGCCAAGTGGTTCCTAAGTGACCCGGCTGGCACGTGCAGAGGATAGATTTACTGCGTACCTGGGCTACGACAGTCAAGGAAGGGCTTCAGTCAGATCTTAAAGAAGGGCAAGCACAGAGAGAAGCAGAGGATTTCTGAGATGGAGGCAAAACTGAAAGGTCTATAAGGTACACTAAGCTTCTGTTCAGCTGAAAGGAAGGGTTTATTTAAGAAAATTGTGGCAGACAAACGGGGAAAGTAAATTGGGGTCAGAGGGCAGAGAACCAAGAATGGCAAAGTAAGAAAATTTATGATACCCTGAAGGCAATAAAGAAACATTAAAGTTTTGAAATAAAAATACAAGGTTTTGAAATACTATACTACTTTAAAAAGGAAAATGTGCATTTAAAAAAAAAGAGATACAGTAAATTTTCAATGTCCAAGACGACTTTATACTAAATCTTTGCATTAATGAAAGCAAAAATTTTAAAACATCATCTCTCTCCCTCTCTCCTACTCTCTCTCTCTAAGAAAACTCCTGAAATCCGTTTCATGTTGTTCTACAGAAACAACTAACTATGTACATTGTTTTACCAATACTTTTCCTAAAATGATCAACATACAGAGATTTAATTTATTCCATTTTCTCTATTGCACAACTACTATAATTTCTCCCTTCTTTCCATCACTATTTAATAACCACAGAAGAGCTGACAGATGAAAGTAATCCGGAAATGTCCTCCTTATTTTCTTATTTTCCAAAAGAGAATAGACTTTATACAATGCCAAGTCCAGTGTAGAAGCCTTGTTAGAGGAAGAGCTACGCTTATTTTGATACTAAGAAGAACTTTCTGGACATAGTTTTCATTTACTAAAGGAACATCATCCCCACCCAGCCCCTGGACAAAGGTTATCAACATGGGGGTGGGGAGTTCACATACTCATGCATTCTTTTATGGTTTTTGTCTGAAACGGTGGAGTTTATCGTCTAGTCACAAAATTGATGCTTAAGCAGCAACATTAGCCTTTGCTAACAAGAAGACAGGCAAACACTCGAGATGCCAGACAACTTAGAAACAGCTTACCTTTTATCCTCCCTTCTAACTAAACTTTACAACCACATGAACAACTCTATTAAATGCTTTTCTACATAGAGTGTAATAAATAATACTGAACGTCCACTGTAATTTAAACGAGAAAAAAAAGAAAAAAATATTTTTTTAAAAAAACAGAGGGGAAAAAATACTTTTCTATTACTCCCTGCAACCTTGACTATGTCACTGTAAATTCTCTCTCCCTATCTGGGAAGACGGTTCTTCCAAGAACTATTCTCAGTGTGATTATATTATTTTTCTTCAACTATTCTATATTTTAGAGGCTTTCCTCTTAACCAGGATATGGGAAGATAATCTCTCAGTGCTAATAATGATTGGATGAGTGAGTCAATTAAGCGCTCTGTGTCTGCTATCTCAGTTTTTAGTTCAACTCACACACACACACATTCCACAACTGTTGACATCAGCTCAGGCAACTATATACTGTGAGTTTTCCCAAAAGTTCCCAACTTCAATTTGCCCAAAATCATAGTCCCTGTAACACACACTCCACATTTGTTAAACCGGTATGATCCAATTTCTACCGTAAGGTTCTTATAATAATTACAGAATCTGGACATTAGAAAGGGCTTTCTGAAGCCAGCTATTTTTATCCCTGGTCCATATAACAAAGTAAATGTAATTATACAAACCGGGGAAAAAAAAAAATGTTCTCAGCGGGATTCCCTCCATGCTCCCTATCCCCTCCCTGCAAATGCTCTCTCTTCATTCAGGATGAAAAACAGCCTCTGCTGGGCACCACATCCAAGGCTGTGTTAAGTCACACTTTATCTTAATTCTAAAAATGCAACTATGAGATAGCTGTCATTCTCATCAATGTGTAAGTAAGGAAACTAATATACCAAGAGGATTAAGAACTCCTCCTAAGTCAGTAGAAGCTTCACACTGGGATCTCTTCCTCCTAAGCTGGTGCTTTTTCTCCTGCATTGTGCTGCGTTTCTTCTGTGCTTTTATACGTCTGCATGTGTTCCCCCCCCTCCCTCTCCTATCCCTGAGAACAAAAAGAAGAGTCTCACACAAAAACCAAATCCCCATGGTAGGCTACCAGGCATTTGACAGATAAACTGGAATTATACAAAACTGAAAATATCCATAAACAAATTTCCAAATAAAGATGGTTGGTTAAATGCAGGCACTTGAAACCCGATTAAATTATTGGGGTGGGGGGGGGTTGTAACTTTATTCGACAAACAGTACTTAGTTCTCATCCACATTAACTGTAGATTTTTTTTTTTTTAGTTAAAGTTTAGTGGGGTGACAATTGTTAGTAAAGTTACATAGGTTTCAGGTGTACAATTCTGTATTACATCATCTACAAATCCCATTCTATGTTCACCACCCAGAGTCAGTTCTCCTTCCATCACCATATAGTTGATCCCTTTTACCCTCATCTACCACCTCCATCCAAGTGTCCTTTGATAGATGAATGGATAAAGAAGTTGGGGTATATATATACACAATGGAATACTACTCTGCCATAAGATGAAATAGTACCATTTGCGACAATATGGATGGAGCTTGAGAATATTATGCTAAGCAAAATAAGTCAGACAGAAAAGGTAGAGCACTGTATGATTTCACTGATATGCGGTATATAAAACTGAAAACAACAAAGAAACAAAACAAACAAATGAAGAAACAAAAACTCATAGACACAGACAATAGTTTAGTGGTTACCAGAGGGTAAGGGGGGAGGGGGTGATAAGTGTAGATTTTTGAAAGTGGCAACAGGTACCAGTACATAGGTAACCAATGCATAGAGCTTATTTGGTGACTCTTCAGCCTCATAACATTTTCTGGACAACTCCACCTAAATACGATGTGGGACATTTCTTACTCCTTTGGCCCAGACAGCTTTGTTGAGTCTGGTGTCCATGCGCATATCTGGGGTTCCCATCTTCTTCATGGCAAATTTCTGGATCTCTGAGTGCCTGAGGGGCTCACTTCTTGAAACCCATTCCATGTATGCGAATGTGAATGTTGACAGTGTATTCTCTGGTTACTATTACCTTGTTGATGGCAGAATGGTCATTCTTCTTCACCACTCTTCTTTGAAGGAACCATTCTGCCAGGCCCAAGTTGGAAAGGGAGAGCACGATGTATTGTGCGAAATCCCATTAAATCATACTGAAGTTTTGTTTGTTTGTTTAAAAACAAAAAACAAAACAAAACAAAAAAAACCCCTGTATCACTACCAGGACGATGAACATGACAGAGGAGACAACAAAACTGGAAACTGGAAAGCAAATGAAGGAGTGATGACTGAATCTTCAGATAAGAAAAAGCTTAATCCCAAACAGTCAGAGGGAAAAGTTTAAAAGACAATTTGTTTTGCACCACAGAACCCAAAAGGCCCAGGAAAGAGCAGCACCAGTTACCTCTGAGAGTCGCAGGTAAAGGTGGGTTGAAGGTCTCTGTAAGGTAGACACCCAGATCCTCTGCCCAGTTACATGACTGCCCTTCTACCAAGCTAAGAGGAGGTGGGACATTTATGGTGTACGCTGGGAAATGCCATGCACAGTTGAGTGCTTATTCCGTATTGAATTCAGGGGAAATAAGTTTATATAGCAAACAGAATGCTGAAAAAAATGAGTTTAGATTCCCTGGGAAGGAGTTTTGAACAGTATTTTCTTAAAAAAACCAACAAACTAAAAATGTTTAAAGCTATTGACAATCAAGCATTTCCAAAGAGAATGGCCCAGATCACCGTATAATGGATTCCACTGTCAACCATCACATCCCCATTTGTACAGAACTTTTGATTAGTAATTTTATTGTCCACCTCTTAAGTGCGCGTGAAGAGCCAGGGTCAGACATTTGAGGGAAGCTTCTAATATAAAAGACAGAAGCCAACACAAATTAATAGCAACAATGAGGAGGATACAGGAACTCCATTAAGAGAAGAACATTTCAGATAAACTATCACTAATGTCCTAAGAGAAAAAGGACACTGCATTCATGAAATAAAAACAATATGCCATGAAACTGCATAAAAAGAGAAAAAGTGGTCTTAAAGTATAAAAGAGCAACAATAAAAAGCTCAATAAAAGAGTTGGAAAATAAAGTAGAAGAAATCCCCAAATAGTAGGTGAAAATGATAAATACATGGAAATAGGAGAGAAAATAAAAAAACTGGAGAACTAGGAATTCCAACATCAGAATAACAGGGGTGCCAGAAAGAGAAAAAGGAGACAAAAGTAGTGAGGATGAGAAAGTATGGGACGTAATTCAAGAACATTTACAAACTTAAAAAATTATGAATATCTAGATTCAAAAGGTTCACTGAATGCCCAGCAGAATGAAGGAAAACTATACTCATGTCACCATGAAATTTAGAACCATGGGTTTAAAAACAAAGGATAAAAAGTCAGAAAGATTTTGGACTTCTCAAATTCCATATCGGAACTTAGATGAGAATGAAACTATGCCTCTAAAATTCTACGAAAAATGATTTACAACCGAAAAACACAATGCCTTTTTAAATTATTAATCAAAGATGAAGATAAAATTATTTCCTGGACATGTACCTTTTGTTTACTATGTGTGAGATAGTTTTCTAAGCAATTTTAAATACCTCATTCAATAAAAGATAGTTTTCAGAGAAGCAAGGTCTCAAAAACATTTTTCCCACATCCTCTTTGTCATGTAATTAATGGATACTGGGCTCCATCAAACCAGAGCAGTAAACCAAGAAAGAGCATGCAAGATATACAGGAACAGGGTCTGTTACCCTAGGAAGAGGTAAAATGAATCCCTAAAATCATGGTGAACAGATATTCCCAGGACATGGGCTATGCAGTGAGCCTGGAAATCAACCAACTTTTGGGAGAGATTTGTTCAAAAACATGAAACGGTTAATGTCTTTGAGGGTATTTATACAACTGGTGAAAGTTTAGGGATAAGTTATGGTCAATCCATAGTAAAGTGAGCAATAAGATGATAAACTAGATTATTATTGGCAGGAAACAAATAGTTGTGCAAGAAAGGAAATCAAATATATCCAATAATTCATTTATCAACTATACACATCACATCATCATGATAACATAAATACAGAATACTGATTTAACAAAAAGATGTGTGGATAACTGTGTGAAAGATAGCCAAATCCCCATGTTATGTGGTGAGAAGCCAATAAAAAAAGGCCAAAATTGAGAATATGAAGAAGTAGCATAAAAACTTGCCATTTAGAGATAGATATGAACAAAAACACCCAACAAATCTGTTAAAAGCATGAAAGCAGTTGCCTCTAGGAATGGGAAATGGGGAAAGTTTTCCATGAGATTAATCTTTTTTAAAAAACCTTCTAGAATTATTTACCTTTTTAAACTACATGTATGTATAGATTTTATAGAAATACAAATTAATTTTTTAATGTTCAAAATTGATTTTTCTTTTATGCAGCAAAGTATAAGGGTTAAAAGTCAGCAGATGGCTTGGGTTCTAATCCTGGCTCTTTCATTTATAACTATTTGACGATGGGAAAATTGCTTAAAAATCTCTCTCTGCCTGAGTTTACTCTTGTGTAATAATACGAGGGTAATAATACGTTCCTCAAAGTGTCCTGTGAGGATTGAATACGTGCAATTTGAACAGTGCCTACCTAGCTCAATGCACGCTTATGATTACTATTGGTGCAAATGCAATTTGAGGGTATTCTGTATCAGTCTAAAAATAATATAAGAAAACTAAAATAGTATGTCATTTCATTTAATTTCTACTCCAAATGACATATATTGGCCAAAAATTATAATTTGAAAAAATTATAAGAGCCAACGAATATTCTAAATAGTAACAATGTATTAAGCAAATCTTCGATAACAATACAGTTGCTTACTCTGATCACATGAATGTCTATTCAATAAGGTGTAGAAGATTTTTTAATATTATATGCACTTAAGAATATTTCCAGCCCTTAATAGTCTAACCTTCCTCCACTTGACAATTTGAGAAATTGATGGAAAGTATTAATATATGTTTTAGGGGAAAATGAATTAACTTTCATTTACAATTCCTCCCCTACCAGAAAGAAATTATTTTAAAATCTGTTTTCATATTTTGTAAGCACTTCCTACTTTTTTAATATTTTAGGGACAATATGAATATGAATCAAAATTCATCCACCTAGAACATGCTGTGTCAAGAGAGGATTCTCGATAACCCTCGAGACGGAACATCACTGGCCCTCATGGAGATGAGGACTCTGCTGCATGTTGATTAATCGGCGTGCTTACCAGCTAGAAGACAGACAAACCTCCAGCGACTTAAAACACTTCTTTTCACTGAGTTACAAGTCGGAATGGAATGTCAAAGGATGGGAATGTACACACCTAAGCGGTTAAAGAGAGATGACTGTTCAGTATGTTTTTTGTCCCCAACTGCCAGAGACTGTGTTAAACACGAAATATATTAGGAAGCCCTAAGCTTCTAATGAGCCATGTTTGAATATCCATGATGCCAGCACATCAGGCTGGTGTTTCCTCTGACTATGCAAAGGGACACCTAATGAAGACATCCCCACGACACTAACGCAGCCTCATGGACAGTCATCTTTCTGTTTCCTGAGGCAGCCTGCAATACTGCTTGTCAAATCTAATTACCAACAGAAGAACAGAAACCTACCACTTGCCTAGTACCTTGTTAACATGTCCCCAATGAGCCAACATGAAATGAATGCAATGACAGTGTAGTTCACGGGGAAAAACCTGGGAGACAGTGTCTCTGGTTACCTGTCGAGGTCTGAGTGTCAGAAAGAATATTCTGTGATAAAACTAAATAACTATTTTCAGATAAATACATAATGTGCTGGGTTTGCGGAAATTAAATGCAGTCACAGGTGACAGCGCTCGTGTTTTCTGTATACCTGTGGTCTACGTGGGTACCGCTTGATAAAAATATTTTGAAAGATTCTATGTCAGTTCTGAATCTACATATAAAGTGTATGGATATAAGTAAAGTATTAGCTTGTGCGTCTGAAAACTAAGAGCATTTTACTTTTGTTCATCTCATCTGGAAAAATGCTAGTTCCTCATCTGTAACACTAACTCTACCATGGCAGTTAGTCTTGTGTGTCAAGAAAAAAGTTCAGATTTTTTGGGTAGATACCCAGAAGAGGGATTGCTGGGTCATATGGCAATTCTACTAACAATTGTCACCCCAATAAATTTAATAAAATAAAATTTAAAAAAAAAAAAGTTCAGCTCACACTGAAGAAATATTTGTACACTCACTGTTCGTGAGTAGCAAGAGGGGTGGGTAAGGAAGGAAAGAGGGAGGGAGGGAGCGGGGAGGGGGCAATGGGAGACATATCGTAGGCTGCTGGTCTTTCCCCCAGCCACTCCCCTTCACTTCGATAGTGTTTGCCACAAAATGAGAGCATATGAGATGGAAGATGGGAATCTGTGATTGCCTAAATCAGTCTCCATTACTCCTTCACGCCTCTAATAGCATTGGTATTTTACTGAATGGGGTTTTGACATTTAAAGACATAGTAATTTATTTTTGGTTGCCTACAAGGTGGCTCCAAAATCAGCAATACCCTCATCTGGTGATTGATTACAGAAACTGAATCTCTTCCAACTCTGCAGGGAAAATGGGTTGTGTTGGACTCACTGAGTTTAACAGCTGTTCTCCTTGCCATCTTGTCCACCTCAATAAATAGCTCCGTTATTTTCTTTTTTTCCTTTTGGCTCATACCAAAGCCTTGGAATCACCACTCTTGACACTCTATTGTCTCTTACACTCACACCCAATGCATCAACAAAGGCCTTGGGGTCTAACTTCAAATTATTGCCCAGATTCAACCACTGTCAAGTTCTCCGGTGCTACAATTGTAGGCCATCACCATCTCTCACGTGAATCACTGCACTATCCTCCTATCTGCTCTCCCTGCTTCCATTTTTGCCTCCTCTTTGTCTAAAATCTGCACAGCAGCCAGAGTAATCCTTTTAAAAAGACAAATCTAATCACGTTACTACCCTTCTCAGAAAACCCCTAATGACTTCCCTTTATACGTAAAACAAAATCCAAGGCACATACCTACCCAAGACCTGCGAGTCCCTGGTGATGTGTGCCTACATCCGCTGAATGTATCTGCTACCGTTGTGCTTAATCATTTGCTCCAGCCACCCAGGGCTACTTGCAGCGCCTCCAGCATCTCCAGCCTCAGGGATTTCACACTAGCTGTTCCCTCTGTCTGGAGCAGTCTTCTCAGACACCTGCAGGGCTACCCTCCTCACTAGTTCAAGTCTCTCTCAGATACCACCCGATCAGAAAGGCTGTTTATATCAAAAAACAGTCTCCTTATAGCCTTTACTCTGCAGTTTCTTACCCTCCTTTATATTTATTCTTGGCACAGATCACTCATTGAAAATATATTTATATACTTATTTGTCGTATCTCATTCCCCAGCTGTAGGGACTTAATCTGTTTGGTTCCCTGCCATACTCACTGTATCTAGAACAAATTTTGGCACTCAATAAATATCTGTGGACTAAACGAGTGGAGAAACTATGCTGAGCTTGTACATTACAGGAGATTTAAAGGATCTGCAGTAATCTTAATTGTATATAAGTTGCATCTCAGAATTTATTGCCCACAGGTGATTCTACTCAAAGCATACAATCAGGACAACTCTGTTAAATACAACTTAAATAAAAATCTGCTAATCAGAATGAATTGCTTCACTGATATAGGCTAGGTTCCCAAGAGCTAGGCAAGCTAAACCCTGGAAGAGAAATCATTTCTGAGAAAACAAAAAAAATAATGGTCTAGAGAAACTCCTCCCTGGTATTTTGCATCTTCTTTTCTCTGTAAAACACCAGTGTGACCACGTGACTCTTCTGCTCCACAGGGACTGAAGTCCAAACTCCTTAGTAAAGCATTCAGTGTTCCTGGATACTGGCCCAGACTACCCACTGGACCCTTCCTAGAAATTCTCTTCACCTGTTTTTCACTAACCCAGTGACCCAGAATCATCACATTATACTCTGTTCCCCAAAAAGACCATGAACAATTGTACTTCCATGACTTCGCTCATGTTATTGCTCTGCCCGAAATGTCTACGCTACCCCTCATATCCACTCGGCAAACTCCTCCTACTTGTCCCTTGCAATTCAGATACAATGTGACTACTGCTGTAGAGTCTTTCCTGACCCCTATTATACTCAGTCACTTCGACTATCCTTTATAGTGATACCACCTTTAAAGTACATACAATTGTAAAATTATCAAAAGTTTACACACCATACATTCAACACCCTCAAAGGGACATCATCTTACTCATCTCGAATCTCCAAATTCTAGTGTAGTATTTGGTATGTCCTAGATGCTCAATAAATGTTTAAGGGTGTTAAATCGATCATTTTCCCTCTGCTTCAATATGCACAATATAAGAGGTTCTTTGTGCACGACCAGATTTACTTTAGGTTTGAATTTCTCTTACCTCAGGGATATTCTTTTCTTACTCCCCTGACTGCTGGCTGACATTTGATCCCATGATCCTATACTCCTCTGAGTTGTCTACTTCCTAAGCTTGGATCAAATTCCTGCTTCTCTGAATGCTCTTATTGGTAATAATTATGGCTACCATTTTCTGAGCCTCTAGCTCTGCCCATGCCTCATAAACTTTCTCATTTAATATCTACACAGCCCCTGAAGTGATAAAATGAATTTACAAAATGGAGTGTGATTGTGCTGGTTAATCTTGTATGTCAACTTGACTAGACCATGGGGTGCCCAGACATTTGGTCCAACTTTCTTCTGGTGTTTCTGTGAGGGTGTGACTTGGTTGAGATTAACATTTACATTATGAGACTGAGTCAAGCAGATTGCTGTCCATAACGTGGGTGGACCTCACCAGGCTGACCCTCCCCCCACCCTGTGTAAGAGAAATTTCTCCTTCCTGACAGACAGCCTTTACACTGGAACGTTGGCTCTTCCTGACTGATGGCCTTCAAACTGGAACGTCAGTTCTCAGTTCTACAGCAGCTTCCAGCTGTTAGAATCAAACTGGGACATTGGCTCTGCAGATTCTGGATGTGGCCAGCCTCCATAAACACATGAGCCAATTCCTTGTAATAATTCTCTTTCTAACTCTGTGTGTGTGTGTGTGTGTGTGTGTGTGTGTGTGTGTGTGTGTGTGTGTATAGACATATATGTGTATACGAGGTCTGACAATTAAGTTTGCTAACTTGTTGCTAACCTTTTTTGATATCAGAGGGATTATTCATCATGAATTTGTGCCAACTGGACAGTTAACCAAGTTTACTACTTGGAAGTGCTGAAAAGGCTGTGGGAAGAAGTTAAAACGACCTGAACTTTTCGCCAACAATTCACGGCTCTTGCATCACGACAATGCACCAGCTCACACAGCACTGTCTGTGAGGGAGTTTTTAGCCAGTAAACAAATAACTGTGTTGAAATACAGCTGATCTGCCCCCCCCCCCCCAAGATATCTTTCTTTACCCTAAGATAAAGGAAATATTGAAAGAAAGACATTTTGATGACATTCAGGACATCAAGGGTAAAACAGTTCTGATGGCCATTCCAGAAAAAGAGTTCCAAAATTGCCTTGAAGGGTAGACTAGGTGCTAGCATCAGTGCATAGCTTCCCAAGGGGAATACTTCAAAGGTGACTGTAGTGATATTCAGCAATGAGGTATGTAGCACTTTGTCTAGGATTAGTTCTCAAACTTAATTGTCAGATTTCATATATACATGCATTTATGTCTGTAAGTATACATTGTGTTTCTCTGGAGGACTCTAATACAATGCACAAGGACCTTTACCAAGACCACATCACTCATAAGATACAGAAAAAGAAATTCAACAAAGGTCTGTTTCTAAACTCCATGCTTTAACAATCACCATCCATGGGATGTAATAAAAGAACAACTTTCATTTTTGTCGTGACTGAAGAAAGATTTTTCCTTGCCCTTGGATGAAATCTTGGTCTTGGTCAAGTTCCATAACTTTTTTTTCTCACTTTTGATAACAGAAAGTTCTATGAGCAATTATCCAGCTCCAGATATTAATCCAAATGCCAAACTTCCTTCAACTTGTAATCAATGCTGGGGTCTGCTGTGGCTGGGCACTCACAGTGGGAAGAAGGGACACGGTCCTTTCTGTTTCCCCATCTATGTGTCTCCCTCTTCCCCAGGTGGCTGTTTTTTCTCCTTCTAGGATCAGGTTGGGGAGAAGATACTAGGAAAAAAAGACACATCTCAGATGGCAGGTGTAATTGTCACTTAGGGTAGGTATCTCTGGTGGCAGATGTATAATTATGGACTTCCTCATGGATATGTCCCCTCCTACCATTACACTGATGTGGGCCATGACTCTCTTTAAGGAGGCCATTGTGCCCTCAATACTATTTCCCTTTCAATCCAATTATGCTGTTTCATTGCCTCTTCATTGCAACATTTTTAGCAAAACTTAAATGGCTCCAGTACAGCACATTGGTCATGGGGAAACACTCATGCCTCCTCTGACAGCTTTTCAGACGATACTATTACTTCCCATCACAGCAGAAGCTCACTATTACTTCGACTCCAAAACAATTCACCAGTTCATCTTTTCAATAGTCTAGGTTTCCTCGGGTGGGATTTAGATTCCAGTTCATTGTGCTACCAAACTTTAGAAGACACGTATCAGGCTTTCCAAGTGATCTCAGTAAAGGGCTCCCAGGCGTGAAAAGAGGGAAGGTACAGACATAATTGGGGACTTGTAGGACAGATTTCTCTAAAGAATATTCCCCTCAAAATACCTTAACTACACTCATTTGAACTTTCCTATCCTTGAAGTGGGTATGAAGTTCAACAGTCATGAAATTGGCTCAATATATGTACTCAGAAGTGTCCGCTTACTGGGCTGGCATCTCACTTTGAAATCGTGCATTAATTGTATCATGAGGCCATATTGGAACATGAATGTACCTATTTTAACATCTGGTATTGGACACTGTGGGGCCCTCCCCCTATCCACTTGGGACTTACCATTTCTTTACATACCTGCCTGATTTCCAATGGCCAGTATCTACATCTTTGAACCTGAGGGGAAGCTGGCAGAAGGCAAGTGCTGGGAAATTAATTTTCCTAGGCAGCAGCCATCTACCAATTTCTCACCCCCTTGGTGAGATAACCCTGCGGGGCACAGTTTTCCAAACTTTCCCATCAGGATTGAGTTTCTGTTGCCTACACTGGTAACTTGCTTCTCTTAAGTGACACATCCAACACTGGCCCTCTTCCCTTTCCTGTCTGACTTGCCCATTCCCCTTCCTGTGCTTGTCTCTGAAATGAAATGCATAAACTCAAAATCTATTCTCATAGTCTGCTCTAGGGGAACCCAAACTCAGATACTCTAACTCTTACTCACCCCGCTACTTGTAGTTATCTTGACACACCACGTCCACACACAGCCTAGAACAAGAGCCTTTAGGAAAGGGAGTCACAGTTGAGAGCACCAGGCTCCACAGTCTAACAAAGTGAACGCTTGTAGGTCACTGTCTGTTTGATAGCATGACTACCCCGTACTCCAGGAAGTCAGGCTGAGACCTGCTACATATTTCAGGCTGACCAAGCAGTCAAAGCATGGTGATGGCTTTAAGGTATCTGTGAGCTTTCTGATGCCAATGTGAAGAGTTACGTTGCCTTCGGAAAAAAAAAATGCCAATGGTGGTAGATCCAACAGCAGATCTGCCTTCCAGATCTTGTGACCACTGAGGGCAACCCAGTGGGATTTGTTTACTACCTAGCTTCCGAATCACATCAGCACCTCTTCACTTCTGACTGATAACTGCATAGTACAGAAGTAAATCCACTTCATGTAACATTGACGTGTTCAAGTCAAGCCCCGCCAATCTGTGTATCTGTCTCTGGTGTCCAGCAAGAGCTCATATATAATTATATAGAGATTATTCCGTAGAGGTAAAAATTATGTATCATATGGGTATGAAAAGGAGGGACCATGGAAAACTAAATGCCATGAAGATGAATGGGTAGTATTGGACATCCATTCACTGAGGGCTCTTTAAGGGAATCACAGCCTGGTAGGGGAGACAGCTACATAAAGAGAGGATGTAGTGAATATGCTAAGTGTTGGCATGGAGGCAAGAATTGCTGGCAATGGGATCAGAGAGGAAGAAGTTATGTTTGAATACTAAGGGAACTGGGAAGATCCTCAGTGAGACGGCAAAGCCTGAGTGGATTCTTTAAAGATGAGGGAAATTTTCAGTTAAAACTTAGAGAAAATCACAAGCAGAAATTCCAGCAAGTACAAAAGCATGAAAGTAACGAGAGCACAGGTGATTCCCATGCGAAGTGGAGGTGAGAAGGGTCACTGATGAATCTGGACAGGCAGGAACAAGCAAATAAGACCTTTCTAGAAGGAACTGGATTATGTTGTACACTTTATTTTGTTAGCACTTTTGTGAACAAATATAAAAATAGAAAGAATAATGTGCAATCAGAAAACACTCACAGACACAGACAATAGTTTAGTGGTGACCAGAGGGTAAGGGGGGTGGGGGGTGGGAGATGAGGGTAAAGGGGGATCAAATATATGGTGATGGAAGGAGAACTGACTCTGGGTGGTGAGCACACAATGGGATTTATAGATGATGTAATACAGAATTGTACACCTGAAATCTATGTAATTTTACTAACAATTGTCACCCCAATAAATTTAAAAAAAGAAAACACACTAATCAGATTCTTCCAGGGAAGAGGGAGGGAGAGGAGACACAGATTGATTGCTATACAAATGTACGAGAAGCAACTTCTTTGACAACACGTCCGCATTTCCAGTTTCCCAGATATACTGCAGTTGTTTCCTCTCCCCACACCCTGCCCCAGATGTCTGCCTGGATGTAATCTTGTCAAATTGCGTTACAATTCCCCCTCTAAATCTAGTTCATAAAGGCTATTTCATTACAAAACTTTGAGTGTGGTTGCTAGCTCTGTAGCAAATGATCCAAGCAGAAAAGCCTATTTGCCTTACAGTATATCCTGAGGGTTTCGTATGGAGAGTTTCTCTGTTTTTTTAACCACTAAAAGACCGTGGCAATTACTTTCCTGGGAAACAGAAAATCTGAACAGCATAGATGATCAACAAACTTAAGAAACCTGAGGTGTCAGATTTAAAATTTCAGCTTCTGTGGGCAGGTAAGATAAATATAAACCCCTGTTAACCATGATGGGGGAAATGTTGGCACCCAAAATCATTCTTCCAAGACCCATCTACCCACTAAGGGTATTCTTGCTATGCTTTATTAGAGGCCTCAAGACAGTCCACCAGGCTCTTAGTCTCTTGGTTCTTAATGTGTAGACTGCATTTCCTCTGTAAATTAGTTCCCTGTCCAGTGTGTCTGTCATTTCAGATCATGACCATTCCCTCTGCTCCCTTCCATGTCAGAGGAAAGTGAAGTAATGCGCTTCTGGAAAGCAATTCAATGAGTATCTGAAGGCTGTGGGGCTTGCTCAGCTGCTCTCAAGACGTCCCTGAGCTGCAAGCAATTGCATTGCATCCCTCTCCCCACCCCACCCCCCTAAGTGGCCATCTCAGCACAGCTGGGTTCTTTCAGAAATGGCTGTGAAATGTACTGTGAAAAGAAGAGATGGTGAAACGCCACTTCATGGCAAAGAGGAAGCTCACCAACCAGACAGCACAGTTCAGTGTGTTGGTCTTTTCATCAATGCTCACTAGCGTGTCTGCCACCTCGATAGCCAAGGAGTTAACAACAAAGACAAGCCTGGTCTGCGATGGCTGAAAATGGCTGGTGGGCAAAGATGAATACCCAGGCAGTTCAGCAGACTTCAGCAACCTCGGGCATGTACGTGCTCTCTTGCTGTCCAATTTCAAAGCTCCCTTTTCACTTAACTGCTTCCCTTTTTTTTTTTTTTTTTTTTAACTGAGCAAATGCAACTTTAATATTAACTTTACTCAAGATATTTAATTTACACATTTGTTTGCTGGGCAGTGATTTTTTTAAAGCTGTCTACTCATTCATTCTGATGGCACAATTTCCGTAATGTAATTTCTTGGGTAGCAAGGAAATGGCTTTTTTCCATCGTTATATTTTCTTCAGGTACCACTATAAGTGTTTCATTTCAGTCTTGCAATTAGTCTTATATTTAACATATGCTGACTTCACAGAGACACATTTATTATTTTCATTGCCTTATGAAAAGAAATTCTTGGCATAAATCAGTGACCAACAATTCTTAGGCAATTTTCATCGTTGGTAGAGAAGGGGAAGTTCCATATGTTTGCTATGTTCTCTCATGCAATTGGTCCACATTGCTCCTTTCACATGGATGTTTTTCTCTTTTTTTCTCACATCACCCCACTGCGCAAACCTCTGATCTTGTTTATCTCACTAATGTCTGCTCAACCTCATTTGTCAGTTTAACAATAACTTGTTGAAACCTTTCCAGAACTCTCTCCCACACTATGACCAAGGTTTTGTTTTGACCATCACATCCCTGATTTTCACCATGTGAAAAATTTTTGGTTGACCAAGAAGTATAGGGTGAATTATAAGATGAGTACTACCCTTGTGTGTCTAATATGGTACTGTTGTATCCCAGTTGTATGGATGAAATCATTCCTAGCACCTTCTTTACCTCTTAAGAGTGTCACAAGTTGGATGTTATAGTACATGGTTGCCTTTTTTATCAATGCATTGGAAGAAGAGTATATTCTGTCTTCAAAGACTCTGCATTTGACTCTGAGCTCTAGTATGTCTTTGTTGCATAGTCTTGAACAAATTACTTTGCTTCTCTAAACTCATTTTTATCTTTTATAAAGCAGGGTTGAAGATAATATCTCCCTCAAGAGTTATCTGGGAAATCACAGAGTGAACATTACTTTGATAACAGGCAAATTGCCACGTAAATCATAGTTACCACTCCACCACCATAGTTGTAATACATATATAGCAGCCAACAAAAATAGCTCTTAAACAAACTAAAAAGTCCAGGAAGATGTCATGGAATAATGAAATGATTCCCGAGAATTAGAAACCTGGTTTCTCAGCCTCCTTCTGTCAGTAAGAGGCTATAGGCATATCCTTTCCCAGGACATCCTGATCTGTAAATAGGAGAAGTGATCCCCAAGAATGCCTTGGTTGTTCATCAGTGAGGT